>NW_027440260.1:0-152500 GCF_031893055.1 Leptodactylus fuscus | reverse complement strand
AGCCCACCAGGGGGCATTATACTGAAGGGGCCACATTACGGAGGATATCTGTGGTGAGGTAGGTGCACCAGCCCACCAGGGGGCATTATACTGAACGGGCCACATTACGGAGGATATCTGTGGTGAGGTAGGTGCACCAGCCCACTAGGGGGCATTATAAAGAATGGGCCACATTGAGAAGGCCCTGTGTGGTGAAGGGGCTAATAAGAATAGGGTATTAGAGTATGTGGGCACCACAAGATATCATGTTGAGGCCACTAAGAGGCCATGTACTGTGGGGGCACAAAGGGACATTGATGAGAGTAGGTATAACTAATGTGTACAACTCAGTGTGAATTAGTCCTAAGGGTGTGCTGTGGGGGCCACATTTGTGACTAGAGCCGCCATGACTCTATGTGAAGTAACCCTATTGCTGTGGTGGGTGCCATCTGTGACTCCGGGGCCCCTGCCTCCCCCATCAGGGCCACACTCTGACTAATCCCTGTTACGCACTTACCGGAGCATCTTCTCGCGCCTCACACTTTAGGGACGTCCCATTCGGTTCCACTCTACAGGGGGGGTAAAGCTGCGCTCCAGTAATAGCCCAAGGTACCAGCCGGCTCCATCTCCCCTGGTTGTCCTGGTTGGTACCTGCCCGGGTCGGGAGAGGGTAAAGCGGTGGCTATGGAGTCCACGAACTGTGTGGTAAGTGCCCTCGGACTGTTCCCACTGAGGTAAGTTCTCAGGGCTCGGGCAGCTTTGACTCTGCATTTCTGTGTCTTGGCAGGTGCTGAATACAGTGAGTATTCTGGGCCGAGGAGATGTCTACAAGGGTCATAGTATCGCTTCTGCCATTCTTCTAATCTGTACAGCGCCCTATTTGATGTCAATGGCGTAGCAATAATGGATACAGCGACCTGGCACTGTATACGGGGCCCACCACTTCTATATCCGCGCTATTACTCTACTTCTTCCTTGTGTAGACTGTCCACTGGGGGGCGCTGACACCACAAAGTCATGTCATCAGATGAGACGGCTCCATGTCATGCCCCCTAGTGGAGAGAGGCGCCATGTTCATACCAGACATAGAATGATGCGGCAAAGGTAAGTAGCAGCAGAGGATCTCACTGATACTGCCTGGTATGGTAAGTGGTGGGGGTCTGTAATGTGAGGAGCGGAGGGTCTGTAATGTGATGATAGGGGGTCTGTAATGTGATGACAGGGGGTCTGTAATGTGAGGAGCGGAAAGTCTGTAATGTGATGACAGGGGGTCTGTAATGTGATGATAGGGGGTCTGTAATGTGATGATAGAGGGTCTGTAATGTGATGATAGGGGGTCTGTAATGTGAGGAGCGGAGGGTCTGTAATGTGATGATAGGGGGTCTGTAATGTGATGATAGGGGGTCTGTAATGTGAGGAGCGGAGGGTCTGTAATGTGATGATAGAGGGTCTGTAATGTGAGGAGCGGAGGGTCTGTAATGTGATGATAGGGGGTCTGTAATGTGATGATAGGGGGTCTGTAATGTGAGGAGCGGAGGGTCTGTAATGTGATGTCAGGGGGTCTGTAATGTGAGGAGCGGAGGGTCTGTAATGTGATGATAGAGGGTCTGTAATGTGAGGAGCGGAGGGTCTGTAATGTGATGATAGGGGGTCTGTAATGTGAGGAGCGGAGGGTCTGTAATGTGATGACAGGGGGTCTGTAATGTGAGGAGCGGAGGGTCTGTAATGTGATGTCAGGGGGTCTGTAATGTGAGGAGCGGAGGGTCTGTAATGTGATGATAGAGGGTCTGTAATGTGAGGAGCGGAGGGTCTGTAATGTGATGATAGGGGGTCTGTAATGTGATGATAGGGGGTCTGTAATGTGATGAGTGGAGGGTCTGTAATGTGATGATAGGGGGTCTGTAATGTGATGATAGGGGGTCTGTAATGTGAGGAGCGGAGGGTCTGTAATGTGATGTCAGGGGGTCTGTAATGTGAGGAGCGGAGGGTCTGTAATGTGATGATAGAGGGTCTGTAATGTGAGGAGCGGAGGGTCTGTAATGTGATGATAGGGGGTCTGTAATGTGAGGAGCGGAGGGTCTGTAATGTGATGACAGGGGGTCTGTAATGTGAGGAGCGGAGGGTCTGTAATGTGATGTCAGGGGGTCTGTAATGTGAGGAGCGGAGGGTCTGTAATGTGATGATAGAGGGTCTGTAATGTGAGGAGCGGAGGGTCTGTAATGTGATGATAGGGGGTCTGTAATGTGATGATAGGGGGTCTGTAATGTGAGGAGCAGAGGGTCTGTAATGTGATGACAGGGGGTCTGTAATGTGAGGAGCGGAGGGTCTGTAATGTGATGACAGGGGGTCTGTAATGTGAGGAGCGGAGGGTCTGTAATGTGATGATAGGGGGTCTGTAATGTGAGGAGCGGAGGGTCTGTAATGTGATGTCAGGGGGGTCTGTAATGTGATGATAGGGGGTCTGTAATGTGATGATAGGGGGTCTGTAATGTGATGATAGGGGGTCTGTAATGTGATGACAGGGGGTCTGTAATGTGAGGAGCGGAGGGTCTGTAATGTGATGACAGGGGGTCTGTAATGTGAGGAGCGGAGGGTCTGTAATGTGATGTCAGGGGGGTCTGTAATGTGATGATAGGGGGTCTGTAATGTGATGATAGGGGGCCTGTAATGTGATGACAGGGGGTCTGTAATATGAGGAGCGGAGGGTCTGTAATTTGATAACAGGAGAGGGGTTTCTGCCATACATTTTATGGGATGATACCCAGATTTGCTGGTGCTGCTACAATTGTTTTTCATTAAAAGAAAACATTTATACCCTTTTAGCGTTTTTTTAAATAATGAATAGCCATTTGTTAAAGGGACCCTATCATTTAAACACATTTTTTTCTCCCTAACACGTCGGAAGAGCCTTAACCTTTTCGCTGCCAAAGGTCTCTGGAAATTTTGCACCTCCAGTAGCCGGAGCAATTTTCACAGTTTTGAGATGAACAAATCAAACCTAAATTGCAACATTAAAAAAGCATCCAACCCCCCCATACCTATATATTTTCTTAAAGTAGACACCTGCAGCATTGTCAGAATGCCACTTGGTACTTTATATGAACAGGCACCTTCATGCAATTTTGATTTAAAGTGAATGTTTTATGAAAAAATGCAAATAAATGTATATTAGTTGTTAAAAGCGGAAACCAAACAAAAAATTAAATGCTCCAAACCTCCTAAAAATAAGAGTTCAACATGTGCAGAGTTCATACATATCACTATGGCCTACACCTGCATGCACGTGTCTTCAGAAAATCGCTAGAACTGGAAGGAACAAAATTCTGCTTTGAAGCTGGAAATGTTAAAAAAGTCTCATCCTATAAAATGTAGGGATTACACACCATGAAAAGTAAGTGAACCCCTAAACCCTATATATTTTTTGAAAGTAGACAATCTGAAGATTACAAATGTCTTAATGGGTCATCGATAGCCACATCCACCTTCATGCAACTTTGCGACCAACACAAATAATTTTTTGAAAAAATACGCTAAAACACATATTTGCACCTAAAACTCTTGTTCAATCTCAGATTCATATACAAAATACTTTTAAAATAATAGCTTATGGTGTATACAATGTGTATATATACTATATGTACCGCAAACATCAACTACAACAAGAGCTCGGACTCCCAAAAACACGAATACAGAAGACAGGCAGGATTTTACTGTTATTCAGTAATATGTTATAAAGCTATACTGCACCTACCAAACTGTGACTGTGATACCAAAATCTAACTTTTTTCAGAGTACACAGCATACCGTATATAAAAACACAATTTAATAGTTTATATATACAACCACCTTCATGCAACTTTGCCGCAAACAGAGATTGCTAGCAAAAATTGCGCAAAAATTCAAATTTGCCACTAAAGTGCGGCTCAAGAAATCCCTTTCTGCAAACATAATGTCCTGTCCATAAAACTGCAATATGTGAGGAGTTCAATCATACCACACATGTATATATTTACGGGGGCGGGTGTTAAAGAATCGCCAAAATCGCAGAAATGCACCATTCCATTTTGTGCATGCAAATTAAATAGGACTTTACATAAAAATGTTATTTTCCATCCCCCTATAATAATTTTAGCAATCTATATGTCATCTCTAGTGATAATCGTTATGACTATTATTTTAGCGTGTAACGGATATCACTAGAGACGTATTTTACTGTAGAAAGCTCAGGTATAGACAGGACAGGGATTGGGTGAAATGTAAACTTTATTTGCGACTTTATGTATATGTTGTGTAAGTGTTTGGTGCAACTTTTTTTTTTTTTGGCGTTGCGACCTGGACAATGGTAAACGTCTGGGTCACAGCGCCAATAAACTTCCTGGTTATGTTCAGGAGGTATAACATAAGAATTAGAGATGAGCGAACACCCAAATGTTCGAAGTTCGAAATCCGATTTGAACAGTTGCTCACTGTTCGACTGTTCGAACGGGTTTCGAACCCCATTATAGTCTATGGGGAACATATACTCGTTAAGGGGGAAACCCAAATCCATCTCTGGAGGGTCACCAAGTCCACTATGACACCACAGGAAATGATGCCAACACCCTGGAATGACACTGGGACAGCAGGGGAAGCATGTCTGGGGGCATATAAGTCACTTTATTACATGGAAATCCCTGTCAGCTTGCGATTTTCGCAAGATAACTTTTTCCAATAGGAATGCATTGGACAGCGCTGATTGGCCAGTTTACAGAATTCGGCCAATCAGCGCTGGCTCTGCCGGAGGAGGCGGAGTCTAAGATCGCTCCACACCAGTCTCCATTCAGGTCCGACCTTAGACTCCGCCTCCTCCGACAGAGCCAGCGATGATTGGCCGAATTCTGTAAACTGGCCAATCAGCGCTGGCCAATGCATTCTATTAGCGTTATGAAGCAGAGCTGAATGTGTGTGCTGAGCTCAACTACGCCGGTGGTGTAGCCGGGAGTTCAGTGCACGGCCAGCTCTGCTATGCCGGAGATTGAACTCTCAACTACACCGGTGGTGTAGCCAAGAGTTCAGTGCACGGCCAGCTCTGCTATGCCGGAGATTGAGCAGAGTTGGCCGTGCGCTCCGGTGGTGTAGCAGAGCCGAGGGTGCAGAAGGGTTGAAGTGCACCCTCGGCTCTGATGTAGCAGAGCTGAGTGTGCACAAGGGTTCAAGCGCACACTCCATCCGGAGATGTAGCCGTGCTGATGCTGAGTGTGTGCTTGAACCCTTGTGCACACTCGGCTCTGCTATATCAGAGCCGAGTGTGCGCTTGAACCCTTCTGCACCCTCGGCTCTGCTACATTAGAGCCGAGGGTGCACTTGAATCCTTCTGCACCCTTGGCTCTGCTACATCAGAGCCGAGGGTGCACTTGAACCCTTCTGCACCCTCGGCTCTGCTACATCAGAGCCGAGTGTGCGCTTGAATCCTTCTGCACCCTCGGCTCTGCTACATCAGAGCCGAGGGTGCACTTGAACCCTTCTGCACCCTCGGCTCTGCTACATCAGAGCCGAGTGTGCGCTTGAATCCTTCTGCACCCTCGGCTCTGCTACATCAGAGCCGAGTGTGCGCTTGAACCCTTCTGCACCCTCAGCTCTGCTACACCACCGGAGCGCACGGCCAACTCTGCTCAATCTCTGGCATAGCAGAGCTGGCCATGCACTGAACTCTTGGCTACACCACCGGCGTAGTTGAGCTCAGCACATACATTCAGCTCTGCTTCATCACGCCAATAGAATGCATTGGCCAGCGCTGATTGGCCAGTTTACAGAATTCGGCCAATCATCGCTGGCTCTGTCGGAGGAGGCGGAGTCTAAGGTCAGACCTGAATGGAGACTGGTGTGGAGCGATCTTAGACTCCGCCTCCTCCGGCAGAGCCAGCGCTGATTGGCCGAATTCCGTAGACTGGCCAATCAACGCTGCTCAATGCAATCCTATGGGAAAAAGTTTATCTCACAAAAATCACAATTACACACCCGATAGAGCCCCAAAAAGTTATTTTTAATATCATTCCTACCTAAATAAAGGTTATCCCTAGCTATCCCTGCCTGTACAGCTATCCCTGTCTCATAGTCACATAGTTCACAGTCTCATATGACCCGGATCTGAAATCCACTATTCGTCTAAAATGGGGGTCACCTGTTTTCGGCAGCCAATGACTTTTTCCGATTTTTTTCAATGCCTCCGGTGTCGTAGTTCCTGTCCCACCTCCCCTGCGCTGTTATTGGTGCAAAAAAAGCGCCAGGGAAGGTGGGAGGGGAATCAAATTTTTTTGGAGTTTGCCACGTGATGTTCGATTCGAATCGAACACATCGAACAGCCTGATATCCGATCGAACATGTGTTCCATAGTACACTGTTCGCTAATCTCTAATAAGAATACCCCACTAGTAAAGCTCAGGGGGGAATTACATTATAACTGTATGTGACAATCAGGGACAAATGTATAGTATACGCTCTGATTGGCAGGAGAAGGGTTAATAGGGACAATAGAGTCCCTGCCACCCCCCTCCTGCTGTCACATACAAGTTATGCAGAGAGTCTGATTGTTTCTCTGTCTCTCTCTCTCTGCTGAACTGCTCGTGTCCCTCTCCCTTTCCTGTTATAGATCGCAAATTGCTTGCTTAGACAGGAGGGGGGGGCACTTTGGAGCTCTATATCTTTGGACTGCAATAACATATCTTGATGCTTTCAATTGCATTTTAAAGAGGAGAATCTCATCTTTAAAATGATATCAAGATCTCGATGATTGGATGTACAGTTTTGGAGCAATTCACTGTTGAAACGTTGTCGGGAATTGAGATCTGCAGTTGGATCTCAATGCCAAATTGTGTTTTCAACAGTGAATCACTACAAAACTGTAAGTAAAATCATCAAGTTCCTGGTATCATTTTAAAGATGAGAGTCTCTTCTTTAAAATGCATTTTAAAGCATCAAGATATGTTGATGCAGTCCAGAGATATCGGCATTAGTAGGGAGGACGTAGTAACTACGTCCTCCGCTACTGAAGTGCCACCTTGGGAGCACGTATAGCTACGTCCCTGGCAATGAAAGGGTTAAGAAAGGCTATTCTTCTCCTACCTTTAGAAATCTTCTCCGGGCCGCTGTTCGCTTGAAATACCGGTTTTCGCCGGTATGCAAATGAGTTCTCTCGCAGCACTGGGGGTGGGCCCCAGCGCTCAAACAGCAATGGGGGCGTCCCCAATGCTGCCAGAGAACTCTCCATCTCCGCCTCCATCTTCGTCAGGAATGTCATATTCATGTGTCTTCTTCCGGCGCAGGCTTTGAAACTTGTAGGTCTCAGGCAGAGCCTACTGCCCATGTCTGCGGCCACAAGAAAAATGGCCACTTACACAGTAAGTAAATCCCGTGTTTGCATGCATTTCCTCCCATTCTACAAAGACATACTGATAGGAAAAAAGTATATAAATTGTGATACCTATATGGGGCTTACAATCTACATTAAAATACACCTCGATGATTATTCTCAGACGCTTGAGGCTATTGATGACAAATTGAAGGACCTGGAAAATAGGTCTAGGAGCGCCAACATCAGTATCTGTAGTGCCGAAGTCGTAAACTACACTGCAAGAGACTGTTACAAAACTGTTTTCAGCTCTGCTTCTGCCTGCATACTACATACTGCATTCTACTTTGTACGGACCACAGAACACTGGGCTGCCCTAAGAAGCCAAATGTTCCCAGGGACATTATTCTTAAAGTGGTTGTCCAGTCTAAAATGTTATTTTTTAATTAGGTTGGGGGAGGTTGAAACAAAAAACATACTCATTTGTTCACGGTGCTCCAGTGCCTCCAGCACGTTCTGATCCTGCAGCTCCATTATTGTCTTTCAGTGGAAGTCCCTGGTGCATCTGACCACTGAGGGACCCAGGACACTACAGCTGGGGAGGAATTCCACTGCAAGACGACAGCAGAGCAGCAGGACCAGATCACGCTGGGAGAGAGTATGGGCTTTTTTATTTTCCTCACCTGCTCCAGTCTAATTACCCAAAAAAATATTTTAGCCTGGACAGTCTTTTTAAGCTGCACTACTCAGAGCTCCACAACCAATTTCTGTCAGTGTCTCGGAACCTACAACCACTACAAGGATGTGCCCCCCACCCATTGGCACAGCTCTTTGTAGATCTGGCTGTGGCCACTGTGGACAGGCATAGAACCATGCACGCAGTAACTCTAGCACTACAAAAAGCCCAGATATGCCACCGTTGGGGCTTACCCTTCCACGTTACATGTACTCTAAACTATAAAGGCTATGCCATTCGAGCCCTGAGCGAAGGCTTCCAAATCCCTAAAATCCTATGACACCTACATATATTACAGTTATTACCCTGGAATGTCACTGGAAAGGTAAGCAAAGGTAAGTGTAATAGGTCTGAGGGGTGGATTTTGTGAAGAATTTGTGCAGGCCAGTACCTCCAAAGTGTGGGTGGTGGGCAATACTGTAGCGGGGAGTCATGTACTACCGTAGAATATGGACTGCGCAAACCATATTACACTATGCAGGGGCCACCATGGAACATATACTGTGTAGGCACCATTGTGGAGCATTATACTGTGCGGGGGCTGCTGTGAATCATTATACTGTTTATGTATGTGCGTGTATATTTACCAAATGCCAACAAAAGCATCAAGAATTCATTGTTATCCTGAAGCTTTCTCCGTGTGACTGTAATGATGAGATACGGAGATGATTACAATTTTTCAGCCAAAGATCATTAAGAGAGAGTGAGAACTAGGAGTCTAAAGATGGCTGCTAAGGGTATTGTGGGTGGGCTAGCTAGAGAAACAGAAAGGGGGAGTGAGTGAGAAAGGAAGGGAGGAATTATCGGAGTGGTAGGAACAGTAAGATGCTGATGTAACAAAATGCAGAAGATTCCAGGAGCTCCCAGAGAACACAGAAATCACTCAGAAAACCGCTATAGGTTAGAGATGAGCGAACACCGTTTGATCGAATATCAGGCCGTTCGAAGTGTTCGATTCCAATCGAACACCACGAGGCAAACGCAGTAAAAATTCGTATCCCTTCCCTGGCGCGTTTTTTACACCAATAACTGCGCAGGGGAGGTGGGACAGGGCAGTTAAAAAAAAAAAAAAAACAACAACATTGACTGCCAAGATCAGGTGACCTCATATTTAGAAGAATGGTGGATTTAACATTCAATTAATTTGGGACTGTGAACTATGTGACTGTGAGACAGGGACAGATGTACAGGCAGGGTTAGCTAGGGATTACCTTTATTTAGGGGGGAATGTCACTCACCAGCTCTTTGGGGCTCTATCTGGTCGAGATCCCTGTCAGCTTGCGATATGCACGAGCTGACTTTTTCCCATAGGAATGCATTGACCAGCGTTGATTGGCCAGTGTACAGCATTCGGCCAATCAACACTGGTTCTGCTGAAGGAGGCGGAGTCTAAGATCCATCCACAGCAGTTTCCATTGTGGTCCGATCTCAGATGTAGCAGTGCTGACACAGTACTGTACATCGGAGATGAAGCAGAGCTGGGCGTGCACTCTGCTTGGCTGCATCTCTGCTTGGATGCTACATCTGCCAGCTCTCCTACATCGAGCCGTGCACTCAGCTCAACTACTCCGGAGCTTGGTCCGGGTGCCGACGCGGAGAAGGAGCAGCGCCCACGCACCGGTAGATGATCGTTGCGGACACCGGCCACCCCCCACCCCGCTGGACTCACCTTGTGTACGGTGTGTAGTCCGCAACATCTGCCGGTCCTGTTTAGCCGGCCGGCATGCTGGCAGTGTGTAGGCGGGCTGGGGTGGGAGCGGCGGCTGGAGCATGTGGGCTGCCGCCATGTTGATTATGGTCTTCCCGGTCAATCGGCCCGCCCACACTTTGCCGGCAATGTATGGTGCTGCAGCGCTGGCTCTCTAGCCCACCCACACCCTGCCATGCACCAATAGGAGGAATAGGAGGTGTGTGGAAAGACCTGGACTGGCAGAATGCCAGCTTCTATAGCCGAGGCAGAGGGGTCTTTGGAGGGTGACGGTGGCGATTTGGGGTGAGTGACCCACATTTAAAGTAGCCTATGCGTATTTCGTGGGAATTATGTAGGTGTGTGTGAAATTTCCCCCCAATCCGTTCAGCCGTTTGGCTGTGATTGAGGAACAAACATCCGAACATATAAACATACAAACTCACAAACTTTCACATATACACGTCAGCTGCAGAAGCCATAGTCCAAAAACTTTAATAAAAAAAACTAATGCAAAAATGATGTAATAATAATAATGTGTCTATTATAGAAATGTAATACTGGTCATGGCTCCTCCTCCACTAGGGTTCTACTGTAGCACTTCTTCTGTTCTCTACTTTCCTCTATGTTCTCTTGTGGATTTCTCCTTAAAGGGAGTCTATCATTGGGGATTTCATTTTTAAGGAAGCACACGTTGGAATAGCCTTTAGAAAGGCTATTCTGGTCCTACCTCTCATTCTCTCCTTGTAGCCATTTTTGAAGTATATAGTTTTTTGGAAATATGTAAATGAAGCTCAAGGAGCACCATAGTGTGATACCTTGTGCCCGAGCACCACAGTGTCATACCATTGATACCGCCTCCTGGGCCTTTCCACCGTTATTTTATGCAGATTAGCTCATCCTCTTCACTGCCTAGCAGCCGCTCCTATCTTCAGTGGGATCCAAATCCCGTGCATGTGCTGTACGCGCGGACACTTCGGGTTTGGGCTGTACGTAGAGCGCATGCTCCGCCGGTGATCCTTATTATAGTCCTACAAGAGTGAACAGCGCATGTGCAGGATTCGGATCCCGCTGAAGACAAAGGCGGCTGCTAGACAGTAAGCTAATCTGCATAAAGTAACGGTGGAACGGCCCAGGAGGAGGTGTCAATGGTAGGATGCTGTGGTGCTCACCGAGCTTCATTTATATATTTCCAAAAAAACAATATATTTCAAAGACGGCTTTAAGAAGAAGAGAAAGAGAGGTAGGACCAGAATGGACTTTCTATATCTATTCCAACGTGTGCTTACTTAAGAAACGAAATCCCACTGATAGACTCCCTTTAATGTCCAGGCTTTAGTATTTTCGGGTGAGGTTCTCTACTTTTCTCCATCTTCTCTTCTTAATCTCTACTTTCACTTATCCTAAACATGTTTTCTTATTTGTAGGTATTGAGAAGAGGGGGGGTCCCACCACCCTTCAGCTTTGTGGATATTCTGAGTTTTGAGGAGGCTTACATCCAGTCCTTCTGCCACGAAGTCTATGCAGTGGTGCTGCTCTTCTCACGCACTCCACAGGTAGCATAATGGCTTATAACCACCAACTGTCACATCTCAGCATAGTGGTGGCATTGACAGTTGTCTGGGTTAGGATTTTAGGGGTGTTTCTTACAAGTATTATTTCACGAAAACACCCTCTGTCCATGTTCTCTACTAGTGAGGAGGGAGCGGTTACCTACAAATTTCGCTAGCAACAATGGATGTCTGCCACTGATCAACTAATGGCAGCTTTCAGATAAAGTCCACCTGATCCAACTAGTCTGTGCCTCGTCTATTTCCTTCTTATCTTAGGAGATAGTAATTGACAGTTTCTACTCTTCAGGCCGTGGTAGTTACAGCACCTCTTGTCCTGGTTGGCTGTCACATGCTACTTGTACACCCAGAGGGCTTGAAGCTTGTGGTGCTGCTTAGCCAGGCTGGGAGCTGCTGTACTTGTCATTCTTGATATGTTTGTGAACAGTGCTCTAAGTACAAGGAACAGTTGTGCTGACGAGTGTAATATACTGTAATATATATATATATATATACCCTATTTCTACGAAAATAAGCCCTAACTTGATTTTGTAAGGTTTTTGGAGTAGACTTAAAATGTAAGCGCTACTCCAAAAATAAGCCCCAGTTACTAGTGTTACAGAGTTAGAGAATAGGCATTCCATATCTCCCAACCGTCGTGGACAAGTGCTTCGGTACTTCCTGCTATGGTGGTACTTACAAGTCCCACTCCAGACTCCCGCCTCCTGGGTTCCTCTTCCGGGTTGCTACGATGTTGTGGGTTTGATTGCCTACTTGACCAGATGTCAGGTGCCACTCCTGCTCTCTCCCACAGACACAGAACCTCCCTCTTAGGGTATGGTCACATGGCGGAAAGTGAAGAGGAATTCTCTTCACTTTCCGCTGTGGTTTAGCCGCAACAGGATGCTGACGCAGTGCATCCCGCTCCTGATTACACCTGGGTGAATGGCCCTAATCAGAAGGGAGTCTCGGGGCGTGGCTTCTTTTTTCAACGCATCCTGCTGCGATCTCTGCCTTCCATCGAAAGCAATGGTTAGCAGGTTCTGGGAAAAATCTGCTCTGGATTTGTGGGCGAAATCTGCAGCAAGTTTCTGCATGTGAACACACCCTTAGCATAAAGGGATAGTAACCTTAACCATTTTACAAAATTCATCTGGAGTAAATCAGATTCTGATTCACTCTGGTGCCTTATTTTCAGAGAAACATGGTATACCTGTAAAAGTATCCTGGTGGGAATAGAAAACACCCACCTTGACCTCATTATAATACTACACATTGCTGTTGGCACCAATCCTCCTTAAATGCTGTAATACTGAAAAATTCCAACTTTTCTAGTTTTCTCCATCCCTGGGTTCCAAAAATGGAATGGGGATCAGTCATATGTACAAAACTTGAAACGAAAAACTATAGTTTGGCCTGCAAAAATCAAGCAATTGTATGGATCTGTTGGAAAGGTAGTTCCAGTTCTTGGAATACGGCAGCACACTTGCGGTATTTCATTGTACAAGTAGGTTTAGTATCTCCAGAATTTTACGGCTGATCAGATTGAGTAGATTGCTCCATTTCTGGTGTAATGATTCCTTGATACTTCTGTTGTTTCAGCATGAACAAGTCATTAAGAATCAAGATGATGAACACAAGGAGCTGGATGCCACGGTGTATTTCATTGCACCCTCCGAGAACCCCTGTGGAATGGTTGGCTTAATCCATGCCGTAGCTAACAATGAAGACAAGCTGAGTTTCAGTGAGTGGGGCAAATCCTTTGGATAGAAATGGTCAGATATCTAAGGTGGTATTAGAATGTCTGGAAAGATTTCAGACTAGAAGTGAATGCCAGAGGGAAGGAAGAAATGGAGCCGGTTTGTCAGTATCTTCTGAAGAATCTGGCAGAGGACAACAGGGCCTGATCTACTGCTGATGTGTGCCATTTCCAGCAGGTTGGGCTTTCATCCTCCTATAGAGGGGAGGAGAAACTCCTGTTCCAGCCAGTTGTCTTACAGCCAGACATAGGACTCAGAGAAGACATTACTGAGCTCTTGCATAGAAAAGACTTTATATACTTCCCATTTTTTGTTGGGGAGTCTGATGCTTAAAGCATCAGTGGTCCACAGGTCATGTGATACGATGTTCATGGTGTACATGGCATGATTAGAGCTCAGTTCCATTGAAGTGAATGGGCAGAGCTGCAATATCAAGTACAGACACTATACAATGTACAGCGCTGTGCTTGGTAGCTGTAATCTTCTGCTGATGAATTATGTTAGGGATAGTCCATCAGTTATTTAGCCTAGAAAACCCCTTTAAGGGTACAAAACAAGATGAGAAGCCAGAGCCACAGTCTGACTTGAGGATTGTTGCAAATGATTTTGACATAACTATGTATCATGAGATGTTATGTGAAGGAGGATATGCAGACGGTATTCATGGAGTCTGACTTGTTACAGATCACGATTCTGCTTTGAAGGACTTTCTAAACAAATCTGCCAACAGATCTCCTGAAGAAAGGGCCAAATTGCTGTTGGAACATGAGGTAGGGGTCTGATATAAAAAGTACTAATGCTGCAGGTCTACTGGTATAGTATAGCATGACATAACATAATGGGTTCTGTACCATTTCCACAGGTCATCCCTACCTACACTATGCCCAATGACACCATGGCTGGGGCCTTCACTCATCATTACAGATCAGTCATATGGAGTTGAAGTCCAGTCTGACCATTTACAACTTCACGTAATGAATGCACCACCAGCTGCCAGGACATATTATATGGCGCATACACCGGGACACATCTATGGCGCATACATTGGAACATGTTATCTATGGGGTATACACCGGGACACATCTATGGCGCATACATTGGAACATGTTATCTATGGGGTATACACCGGGACACATTATCTATGGCGTATACACCAGAACACATCTGTGGCGCATACATTGGAACACGTTATCTATGGGGTATACACGGGACACATTATCTATGGCTTATACATTGGAACACGCTATCTATGTCGTATACACCGGGACACATTATCTATGGCTTATACATTATTATTATAATTATTATTATTTATTTATATATCACCATTAATTCCATGGTGCTGTACATTATTATATTAATCCCATGGTGCTTTACATTTGGGGGTTACATACAATACACAGAATATACAGGTAGATATAATACTAACAATGACTGACTGGCACAGTGGGGTAGAGGGCCCTGCCCGCGAGGGCTTACAATCTATGAGGGAACACGCTATCTATGGGGTATACACGGGACACATTATCTATGGCTTATACATTGGAACACACTATCTATGGCATATACACCGGGACACATTATCTATGGCGCATACACCGGGACACATCTATGGCGCATACATTGGAACACGTTATCTATGGCGTATACACCGGGACACATTATCTATGGTTTATACATTGGAATACGCTATCTATGGCGTATACACCGGGACACATTATCTATGGAGTATACACCAGGACACATCTGTGGCGCATACATTGGAACACGTTATCTATGGGGTATACACGGGACACATTATCTATGGCTTATACATTGGAACACGCTATCTATGGCGTATACACCGGGACACATTATCTATGCAGTATACACCAGGACACATCTGTGGCGC
Organism: Leptodactylus fuscus; assembly: GCF_031893055.1. Taxonomy (NCBI): domain Eukaryota; kingdom Metazoa; phylum Chordata; class Amphibia; order Anura; family Leptodactylidae; genus Leptodactylus; species Leptodactylus fuscus. Next base: position 137,570 of record NW_027440260.1, on the reverse strand, counting down.
ATACATTGGAACACGTTATCTATGGGGTATACACGGGACACATTATCTATGGCTTATACATTGGAACACGCTATCTATGGCGTATACACCGGGACACATTATCTATGCAGTATACACCAGGACACATCTGTGGCGCATACATTGGAACATGTTATCTATGGGGTATACACCGGGACACATTATCTATGGCTTATACATTGGAACACGCTATCTATGGCGTATAGAATGGGACATGTTATCTGTGTGGTTCAGGTCCTTGCTGGTCGTGGCCCGGAGTGTTTAAATAATCTTACAAAAAAGTTCTGTTAGTGCTATTAATCGTACTAATATTATAAATGTGAAAGTTTGGATGTTATATACTCAATATGGGTAGGTCATTTCATTCTGAATATTACCGTTACACATATGTTGCATTCACAGGACCTTTTTAGACACAATCTATGGGCTATTATTATTATTTGTGTATTTTATTCCCTTAGATCCTTTTTCCATGTGTGATCGGGAAAAGGTCACTTTTCTGGTGGCCATTACCTCCTTCTGCAGGGTCTCCGAGCTTGCTGCCTTTTCCCAGCAGTCTCCTTTTCTAGTTCTCCACAGGGACAAGGTTGCCATATGTCTTCCATTGTTCTTTCTTCCTAAGGTGTCTTTCACATCAACGAGGACATAGTCTTACCATCCTTTTGTCCGAAACCAAAATATCCGTGTGAGCATTCCCTTCACTGCCTGGTTGTTGTCTGGGTGATCTGTGTCTATTTTTCTCTCATTGACCCTTTCCATTGTTTGGATCCCTTCTTCGTCCTCTTTGAGGGCCCTCGCAAGGGCCTGCCTGCTTCTGCCATCAAGGAGGCCCACCGGATTAAGGGTAGGGACCTACCCTTCGTCTGACGGCTCACTCCACGAGAGTTGTTGAAGCGTCCTGGGCTGTTTGGCATCAGGCTTCAGCCACCCAGGTCTGCAAAGCTGCCACACTTACACATGGTGTTGGGTCCACCAGGGAAATAAGCAAGGAAAAGGTATTTTTTGTACTCACCATAAAATCTTTTTCTTGTTGTATTAACTGGGGGGGCACAGATCACAACTAAGCTGTTTATGTTCTTTTTGGGTTCAGGACACATTGGTGGTTGTTGGATCTGTGTTCATTGTTTGGCTTGAGTTAGCATAGAGGGCAGAGGGCATTTTTCATTTTCCTAGTCTCAGCTTCCTAGAGGCCGAGTCTAGTCTATACCTATGGTGCTACGTCCCCCCAGTGAATACAGCGAGAAAAGGATTTTATGGTGAGTACAAACGTCTCCATTTTTTTGGATGTTGACAATTCCACTTTCTCTGCCCTACAGGCCCTTCGCACTATCCTGTACTCGCTTGCAGCTTACGAAAATGGCAGGGTAAGTGATAACAAGTTCATAGGAAGCTCCTTGTGTAGCGATCATTGTTCGATGCCCAGTTTACTCTGTGCTCTGAATAGTTTTTGGCTTGGATCTTCCTGGATATTGTAGTCGGCCTTCAAAAGAAGCAGCTTTAGTTGACTATGTTTAGGTTTTCCAGGAGTCCAGATGCTCAGCAAACTTACATGTAAGGCAAGACCCACCCAGCCCCTAAGAACAGATGGTAGTGCCTGGTATCAAACCCTCAAAGATCTGATATTCATCAACTATACTTAGGGTAGATTGCCAATATTTTTACCCTCAAAACCTTTTAGGGCGTTATGTTCAGGCTTTTTATCTTCTGTTTATCTCCAGCCTAATGATGGTCTTCATGCTCACCCGGTAGTGCTCACGGCTGTGAACGGACATCTCTATGAGTTTGGTAAGGACTTTTTTGTGTCATCTAGATACTTGAGGGTTGTATGCCTTGGAATAGAACTAACAAAATCAGTGTGAATGGCCTCACTCTTGGCACCATCTGGATGGACTCTATGATGGGGCTGAGGCCTTCTCATTGGCCTCAAGTATAAACTGAATCTTTCAGCCCAGTTTTTGAGCTGAAAAAGCCCCGTTCGGCTCATACTCGAGTCAGCAAAAAAAATAATATTTTTTTTTAGGTGTGGGGGGGGGGGGTCTATGGCCAGCCACAATATTAATGTATAGAATCTCCCATAAAATAGTGCAAAAAAAAAAAAAAGATTGAAAAAAACTAAAAGTTCTAAATCCCTCCTTTCCCTAGAATACATACAAAAGTAGAAAAATACTGTCAAACACATACACATTAGGTATCCCTGTGTCTAACAGTGCCCGGTCTACTGAATATAGGGGATCTGCAGTGCTCCTCTTCCTTCGGGAAGGGGTTAATAGGAGCACTGCAGATACCCTATATTCAGCCAGACTGAATTCCAAGTGGGGGAAGAAAAAACAGTCCTCAAGCTCAGGGAAGGGGCAGACAGACAACCAAAACACCCCCTCCCCTTTCCCAGCACCCAGCATCTACTTGCACCCAAAAACTTCGACCATTATAATTCTTGAAATTTTCCAGTAGCTGCTGCATTTTTTTCCCCAGGCTTATACTCGAGTCAATAAGTTTCCCCAGTTTTTTGTGGTAAAATTAGGGGCCTCGGCTTATATTCGGGTATATACGGTACTTTTCTCTGTACAACTATATACTGTACACATGGTAGCAGATCACAGACTGGGCTCCTATATCTTGTAGCCGACACCTGGGTCTGAACACTGTCACTACTACTTGTTACCAAACAGTGTAAAGTGATGAAGGAGCTTCTGGCACTGTATAAAGCTATGACACCCCCACTTGGTAATACAGTACCTACACCTCTTGTGTAAGTGTTTTGACTGAGCTCCTTATCTTGTAGGTACTGCTCAAGTCTTAAGATGACCATTAGTACTTGTTACTGTATAAACTATGACAAAAGACAAAAGATGCCTCAACTGGTATTCCAGTTCCTTCACCTCTCATATGTAAGCTCATGGACTGAGCTCCTAATCTTTTAGACATTATTCGGGTGTGAACATGGTCATTAGAATTTATCGATTGAGATGATGGTGGCATTCATTATTAGAGTTTATAGGGTCAGAAGTAGGGTCCCAAGCTGTAGCATCCCAGGGAGAGAAACTTTGCACTTGGAAGGAATAAATATGTTCTAGCGCTTTTGAAGTAATCTGCTTCTGTAGGTATTTACAGTAGAGAACCAAGGTGACGTCTTGGTCCAAAGGACTTTCATCATAAATAAATATATGTACAAAGTTATTAGTGTGCAGAAAATGATGTGCATCTAAGAAATAGATACAAATCTATATCACTACTAGTAAACTCATATCCAAGAGGAAACAGAGGTCATGGACATCACGTGACACTCAAACGTCATTGCTCCAAAAGACGTAAAGTAGTAACGGAGTAAGCACTGTAGGTTGCATATGGTTAGTATAGATAGTGCACTAACATATTAACAACTAAAGATAGATGCATTCTAGCAGTGAAGGCAATATAAGAGTCAGGATGATATATTGTACATTGTAAGTTAAGGGTCAATGATTTATTATTGACCTAGCTTACTTATATAGCGCCATAATATTCCACAGCGCTTTTAGATATTGTCAATACTGTCCCATTTAGGGCTCATAATATACATTTTTTTAAGAATGTGTGTTTTGTATTAACAAATTGCATAATGCTTATATAGTATCATATCCCATATGTGAGACTATGATTACAAAGCTGTGCAGGCAGCAGGGTGGCTCAGTGGTTAGCGCTGTTGCTTTGTAGCGCCGGAATTGTGGGCTTCAATTCAGCCAAGGGCAAAATCAGCAAGGATTTGTATGTTTGCATGGGTTTCCTCCAGTTTCTTACCACACTCCATAGAAACGAGGGAATGTTGATTGTGAGCCCTATATGGGACAGTGTTGATGATATTTGTAAAAGCCATGCAGAATATGACGGCGCTAAATAAACAATAAATTCTTGAGCCTCAACTTCATTGCTATAATGCATCTATCTTTAGTTGTTAAAGATGATCTATCATGTCCACATCAATGTACTGTATTATATAGCACTAGAAAGCAAACAGTGCGCTGAATTCAGCACATTGTTGGTTTTCCTGGTATATTCTGATCCCGTATAGTGAGAAGGTGAAAGGCAAAGTGCTGGAGTCGTGTGATATCAGTCCCAGATCCCTGACTTATGTGTTGTCTAGCGTGGGTCTGGAATGAGTTGGAGCCTCAGGTGTGGGTCATAGGCTTGTTACTGGCCCATAAAAGGCTGCAGAGCTTGCACTTCAGATCCTGAAAGGAAAGGTCTGTCCTGACATTGAGAGCCTTGTGTTACGGTAAGTGGGGTGGCCTCTGCTCTGCTCTGCTCTGCTCTGCTCTGCTCTGCTCTGCTCTGCTCATGCCGAGCCGTACACGCGGGCACTTTCCATTCACTTCAATGGGAGTGCTCGTAGTGAAAAAAGCAGCCCATTCATTTCTATGGGGAGCGCTCGTATGCCGGCTCCCATAGAAATGAATGGAACTGCTTTATACGCCGCTGATTCTGAACGTGTTTTACGTTCAGAATAAGCTGGCGTTTACTCTGTGTGAATGAGCCCTAAGATGGCATTTCAGGATTCTGCAAAAGTGGCATGATGTCCATAATCCAAACCATCTAAATCTATGCTCCTAAAAACACATGGCGCTCATTCCCTTCTGTATCCAAACAACAGGTCATATCACATATGACATTACGTACCTTATCCAGGGTACACCAGTGTCATACATGTGCCCTAATATCAGTATATACCATATATGACAATACGTACGTTATCCTGGGTACTCCAGTGTCATACATGTGGCATAATATCAATTTATACCACATATGACATTACGTACGTTATCCCGGGTACACCAGTGTCATACATGTGCCCTAATATCAGTATATACCACATATGACATTACATACGTTATCCCGGGTACACCAGTGTCATACATGTGCCCTAATATCAGTATATACCACACATGACATTACGTACGTTATCCTGGGTACACCAGTGTCATACATGTGCCCTAATATCAGTATATATCACATACCCTGTTTCCCCGAAAATAAGTCATTCCCCGAAAGTAAGACATAGCAGAGGTTTTATTGAATTGCCTAATATAAGGCAACCCCTAAAAGTAAGACATCCCCCAATAATAATAATAATCTCTCTGCGCAAAGATTGTATGAAGAAAAACAGTGGGCGATATTCCGTGAGTACAGGTATGGCGGCTGCTGACGCCGCTGTGATACGTTGTATTCACTGTTACTGATGCCCGGGGATGAGCTGGGAGATGCCCGCTGTGCATACACTAAGCATCATATGCGGCGTGGGGGTCCACTCTCCCAGCTCATCCCCGGGCATCAGGAACAATGTACAATGTATCACAACAGCCGGCTTTCCCATGCACACAGAGCACCAACACAGTGTTCAGCCGGCTGCAATGGTTTTCTTCATACAGTCTTTGCGCAGCAAGCACATCTCAGCATAGCGCAGTGGTGGCAGCAGCACACTGAAATAAAATAAGACATAGCACATCTTTAGGACCAAAATTTAATATAAGACACTGTCTTATTTTGGGGGGAAACACGGTATGACATTACGTACGTTATACTGGGTACACCAGTGTCATACATGTGCCCTAATATCAGTTTATACCACATATGACAGTACACACAATATCCTGGGTACACCAGTGGCATACATGTACCCTAATATCAGTATATACCACATGTGACATTACACACAATATCCGGGGTACACCAGTGTCATACATGTACCCTAATATCAGTTTACACCACGTATGACATTACACACGTTATCCGGGGTGCACCAGTGTCATACATGTACCCTAATATCAGTATATACCATATATGACATTACATACGGTATACTGGGTACACCAGTGTCATACATGTGCCCTAATATCAGTATATACCACATATGACATTACGTACGTTATCTGGGGTACACTAAGTGTCATACATGTGCCCTAATATCAGTATATACCACATATGACATTACGTACGTTATCTGGGGTACACCAGTGTCATACATGTGCCCTAATATCAATTTATACCACATATGACATTACGTACGTTATCTGGGGTACACCAGTGTCATACATGTGCCCTAATATCAATTTATACCACATATGACACTACGTACGTTATCTGGGGTACACCAGTGTCATACATGTGCCCTAATATCAATTTATACCACATATGACATTACGTACGTTATCTGGGGTACACCAGTGTCATACATGTGCCCTAATATCAGTATATACCACATATGACATTACGTACGTTATCTGGGGTACACCAGTGTCATACATGTGCCCTAATATCAATTTATACCACATATGACATTACGTACGTTATCTGGGGTACACCAGTGTCATACATGTGCCCTAATATCAATCTATACCACATATGACACTACGTACGTTATCTGGGGTACACCAGTGTCATACATGTGCCCTAATATCAATTTATACCACATATGACATTACACACATTATCCTGGGTACACCAGTGTCATACATGTGCCCTAATATCAGTATATACCACATATGACATTACGTACGTTATCTGGGGTACACCAGTGTCATACATGTGCCCTAATATCAATCTATACCACATATGACACTACGTACGTTATCTGGGGTACACCAGTGTCATACATGTGCCCTAATATCAATTTATACCACATATGACATTACACACATTATCCTGGGTACACCAGTGTCATACATGTGCCCTAATATCAGTTTATACCACATATGACATTACACACATTATTCTGGGTACACCAGTGTCATACATGTGCCCTAATATCAATTTATACCACATATGACATTACGTACGTTATCTGGGGTACACCAGTGTCATACATGTGCCCTAATATCAGTATATACCACATATGATATTACGTACGTTATCCGGGGTACAGCAGTGTCATACATGTGTCCTAATATCAGTATATACCACATATGACATTACACACATTATTCGGGGTACACCAGTGTCATACATGTGCCCTAATATCAATTTATACCACATATGACATTACACACATTATCCTGGGTACACCAGTGTCATACATGTGCCCTAATATCAATTTATACCACATATGACATTACACACATTATCCTGGGTACACCAGTGTCATACATGTGCCCTAATATCAATTTATACCACATATGACATTACACACATTATCCTGGGTACTCCAGTGTCATACATGTGCCCTAATATCAGTATATACCACATATGACATTACGTACGTTATCCTGGGTACACCAGTGTCATACATGTGCCCTAATATTAGTATATACCACATATGACATTACACACATTATTCGGGGTCCACCAGTGTCATACATGTGCCCTAATATCAGTTTATACCACATATGACATTACACACATTATCCTGGGTACACCAGTGTCATATATGTGCCCTAATATCAATTTATACCACATATGACATTACGTACGTTATCCTGGGTACACCAGTGTCATATATGTGCCCTAATATCAATTTATACCACATATGACATTACGTACGTTATCCTGGGTACACCAGTATCATACGTGTGCCCTAATATCAGTATATACCACATATGACATTACGTATGTTATTCTGGGTACACCAGTGTCATACATGTGCCCTAATATCAATTTATACCACATATGACATTACACACATTTTTCGGGGTACACCAGTGTCATACATGTGCCCTAATATCAGTATATACCACATATGACATTACGTATGTTATCCTGGGTACACCAGTGTCATACATGTGCCTTAATATCAATTTATACCACATATGACATTACGTACGTTATCTGGGGTACACCAGTGTCATACATGTGCCCTAATATCAATTTATACCACATATGACATTACGTACGTTATCCTGGGTACACCAGTATCATACGTGTGCCCTAATATCAGTATATACCACATATGACATTACGTATGTTATCCTGGGTACACCAGTGTCATACATGTGCCCTAATATCAATTTATACCACATATGACATTACACACATTTTTCGGGGTACACCAGTGTCATACATGTGCCCTAATATCAGTATATACCACATATGACATTGCATACGTTATTCGGGGTACACCAGTGTCATACATGTGCCCTAATATCAGTATATACCACATATGACATTACACACATTTTTCGGGGTACACCAGTGTCATACATGTCCCTAATATCAGTATATACCACATATGACATTGCATACGTTATTCGGGGTACACCAGTGTCAAACATGTGCCCTAATATCAGTATATACCACATATGACATTACGTATGTTATCCTGGGTACACCAGTGTCATACATGTGCCCTAATATCAATTTATACCACATATGACATTACGTACGTTATCTGGGGTACACCAGTGTCATACATGTGCCCTAATATCAATTTATACCACATATGACATTACACACATTATCCTGGGTACAGCAGTGTCATACATGTACCCTAATATCAGTATATACCACATATGACATTACACACAATATCCTGGGTACACCAGTGTCATACATGTGTCCTAATATCAGTTTATACCACATATGACATTACACACATTATTCAGGGTACACCAGTGTCATACATGTACCCTAATATCAGTATATACCACATATGACATTACACACATTATCCGGGGTACACCAGTGTCATACATGTGCCCTAATATCAGTTTATACCACATATGACATTACACACATTATTTGGGGTACACCAGTGTCATACATGTGCCCTAATATCAGTATATACCACATATGATATTACGTACGTTATCCTGGGTACACCAGTGTCATACATGTGCCCTAATATCAGTATATACCACATATGACATTACGTACGTTATCCTGGGTACACCAGTGTCATACATGTGCCCTAATATTAGTTTATACCACATATGACATTACGTACATTATACGGGGTACACCAGTGTCATACATGTGCCCTAATGTTAGTTTATACCACATATGACATTATGTACATTATACTGGGTACACCAGTGTCATACGTGTGCCCTAATATCAGTATATACCACATATGACATTACACACATTAGTCGGGGTACACCAGTGTCATACATGTGCCCTAATATCAGTATATACCACATATGACACTACACACATTATCCGGGGTACACCAGTGTCATACATGTGCCCTAATATCAGTATATACCACATATGACATTACGTACGTTATCCTGGGTACACCAGTGTCATACATGTGCCCTAATATCAGTATATACCACATATGACATTACACACATTATACGGGGTACAGCAGTGTCATACAGGTGCCCCAATATCAGTTTATACCACATATGACATTACATACGTTATCTGGGGTACACCAGTGTCATACATGTGCCCTAATATCAGTATATACCACATATGACATTACGTACGTTATCTGGGGTACACCAGTGTCATACATGTGCCCTAATATCAGTATATACCACATATGACATTACATACGATATCTGGGGTACACCAGTGTCATACATGTGCCCTAATATCAGTATATACCACATATGACATTACATACGATATCTGGGGTACACCAGTGTCATACATGTGCCCTAATATCAGTATATACCACATATGACATTATGTACGTTATCTGGGGTACACCAGTGTCATACATGTGCCCCAATATCAGTATATACCACATATGACATTATTATTATTATTATTAATTATTTATTTACATAGCACCATTAATCCCATGGTGCTGTACATTATTATATTAATCCCATGGTGCTCTGTACATTATTATATTAATTCCATGGTGCTTTACATTTGGGGGTTACATACAATACACAGAATATACAGGTAGATATAATACTAACAATGATCGGCTGGCACAGTGGGGTAGAGGGCCCTGCCCGCGAGGGCTTACAATCTATGAGGGAAGGAGGGTAGAGACAGCAGGAGTATAAGTAACATGTGACGTTTATTCTGGGGTCGGTACGGTTACGGCAATACCTCATTTATATTATTATTCCCAGGCAGCGTACAGTATAAGTAACATGACATGGGGGTTGGTACGGTTACGTCGATACCTCACTTACATTATTATTCCCGTGCAGTGTACAGTATAAGTAACATGTGACGTTTATTCTGGGGGTCGGTACGTTTACGTCGATACCTCACTTACATTATTATTCCCGTGCAGCGTACAGTATAAGTAACGTGACGTTTATTCTGGGGTCGGTACGTTTACGGCAATACCTCACTTACATTATTCCCGTGCAGTGTACAGTATAAGTAACATGTGACGTTTATTCTGGGGTCGGTACGGTTACGGCAATACCTCACTTACATTATTATTCCTGTGCAGTGTACAGTATAAGTAACATGTGACGTTTATTCTGGGGTCGGTACGGTTACGTCGATACCTCACTTACATTATTATTCCCGTGCAGTGTACAGTATAAGTAACATGTGACGTTTATTCTGGGGTCGGTACGGTTACGGCAATACCTCACTTACATTATTATTCCCGTGCAGTGTACAGTATAAGTAACATGTGACGTTTATTCTGGGGTCGGTACGGTTACGGCAATACCTCACTTACATTATTATTCCCGTGCAGTGTACAGTATAAGTAACATGTGACGTTTATTCTGGGGGTCGGTACGGTTACGGCAATACCTCACTTACATTATTATTCCTGTGCAGTGTACAGTATAAGTAACATGTGACGTTTATTCTGGGGTCGGTACGGTTACGGCAATACCTCACTTACATTATTATTCCCGTGCAGCGTACAGTATAAGTAACATGTGACGTTTATTCTGGGGTCGGTACGGTTACGGCAATACCTCACTTACATTATTCCCGTGCAGTGTACAGTATAAGTAACATGTGACGTTTATTCTGGGGTCGGTACGGTTACGGCAATACCTCACTTACATTATTATTCCTGTGCAGTGTACAGTATAAGTAACATGTGACGTTTATTCTGGGGTCGGTACGGTTACGTCGATACCTCACTTACATTATTATTCCCGTGCAGTGTACAGTATAAGTAACATGTGACGTTTATTCTGGGGTCGGTACGGTTACGGCAATACCTCACTTACATTATTATTCCCGTGCAGTGTACAGTATAAGTAACATGTGACGTTTATTCTGGGGTCGGTACGGTTACGGCAATACCTCACTTACATTATTATTCCCGTGCAGTGTACAGTATAAGTAACATGTGACGTTTATTCTGGGGGTCGGTACGGTTACGGCAATACCTCACTTACATTATTATTCCTGTGCAGTGTACAGTATAAGTAACATGTGACGTTTATTCTGGGGTCGGTACGGTTACGGCAATACCTCACTTACATTATTATTCCCGTGCAGTGTACAGTATAAGTAACATGTGACGTTTATTCTGGGGGTCGGTACGTTTACGTCGATACCTCACTTATATTATTATTCCCGTGCAGTGTACAGTATAAGTAACATGTGACGTTTATTCTGGGGGTCGGTACGGTTACGGCAATACCTCATTTGTATTTTTTTTATATGTTTGTGGACATAAAGCAATTCTTTTTGCACTTCCATCTTCTGAGATGCGTAACACTTTTTGGTTGAGGGCTTATTTTTTGTGGGACACCCAGTGCTTTTCATTGGTGCTGTTTTGGGGCACCTATGACTTTGTGATCACGTTTTGTAGCATTTTTTGAGAGATGGCGAAAAATCATTATTTCCAGCATTTTTTTCCACTTTTCTTTTTTCTGATGTTCGCCGTGCAGGAGAAATAATATTTCAGTTTTATTGTGCAGGTTGTTGAAGGGTTTGTCCAGGATAAACTAAACTGTTATTCAAGCTTTACCCTGACTTTGTATCAAAGTGTTGTTCCATGACAATATATAATGAGCTAATTACAGAAATGTGAGGGGTGTACTCAGTTTTGTGAAATCCTGTGTATTTATAAGATGTCCATCATCTCCCTCACATCAGTAACTTCCATACTGTACTTAGGTTTATTTATGTAGAGTCTTATGAAAGTCCTGTGGTCATTAGAACTTGTTGCAGGAGGTTCTGGTGCTTCATAAAGCTATGAAAGAATTCCCCAACTGGTATTCCAGTGCCACTTCTGCTCATGGAGTAGGCCCCTGTATCTTGTAGCTACTATTATGGTCACTAGTACTTGTTAACCCAGAGTGCGGAGTGTAAAGAGGTTCTGGTACGATATAAAGCTATGAACCTAGCAATGGCGCCCCCAGCTGGTATTCCAATGCCTCCACCTCTCATGTATAAACTCCTGCTCTGGACCCCTTTGTAGGTACTGTTATTTGTCAGAGGAGCTTTTGGTGCTGTATAAAGCTATGAACCTAACAATCTCCTGACCTGTTTTCTTAAAAGATGGGTTGACTACCAAGCCTATTGACCATGGGATGACTTCTGATGGAAACCTTTTGGAGGTAAGAGATGACACATTCCACTGCATAGATGGCCAAACCTTCCACAACCTGGTAAGAGTCTTGTGAGTAGTCTCTAGAGCTGCTCTGATCAGGTAAATGTGGCGGTATCCTACAGGAGCCCTTGGGTGACGCTATGTCATGAAGGACAGCATATCACTGTAGCCTAGACTAGCCTGGACTACCGTGTTTCCCCGAAAGTAAGACAGTGTCCTACATTCTTTTTACCCCCAAAAGTCCCACTATGTCTTACTTTCGGGTATTTGTTATATTGGAAAAAAATGGGTCAGAAGTATCAGATCTGCATTCACACTGTGCTGCCAGTTTATAGGGGGTAATACATAGTTTACATGTCACCTGTAGAAATCACCGCACGTGGTTCCTGCTGCGCCCTTATGACCTCACCGTGCGACACCTAAAGCAGCAATGCAATGATGTCACACCACAGCGCGGGCCGCACCCCAGCTATCCACCCCCTTCTTACATAGCGGTATCAGCTCTCGTGACTCCTCCCGCCCCAGCCATTCCCTCAGGCTCCTGCCCGTCCTCTGCTCACCTCACCCCCCCAGCGCTGCTCCATCTTTACCACACGCTCTTCACAGTAGGCTTGCCCTTAACCACGCCCATTATGACGTAGTAGACCCGGATAGGTCGATTATAACATTTACCCATGAAGCGACATGACCACGCCTCTCTGCCGTCGCTCCGGGACTAGCCGATCTCTGATTGGCTGGGTGCTGCGTTACGTCACGTCACTTTCTCTCTCAGGCCCCCGCGGGCAGGCTGAGGGCTGTGTCCGGTAATGTCACTTGTTTATAGTCACTGACTACCCGAGCTACGTCTTACTTTCGGGGTACGTCTTACATTAGCCCACCCCCCAAAAGTCCCACTACGTCTTACTATCGGGGGTGTCTTACTATCGGGGAAACACGGTAGTAATTAATGGCAGAAGAAAGTAGATCCAACAATGAGAAGAGGCCATTAATATGATCAGGAATATTTCCGTCATTGTGTCCCCCCCCCCCCTCTTATTATGTAAATATCTTGTGTTGTGATAAACTTGTGGGACAAGTGGCTCAGTAATCATGGTGGAATGCTTGTTAGGGTGAAAAGTGACGGTGGACGGCAGGTGCAGACTATAGCTCCTAAAAAATAACTTGCATGGTAGCAACTCCACAAAAAAAATATTCTTTATTATTGAAATTAAAAACGCATATACAGGACCTTTCAGTACCGCTCACAGGTTTAGGGTAATTCATAGCATAGTACACACTACAAATTTATATATAGATAAATATTGCCATACACATATAGAGGAAAGTCTAGCATAGTGTGGAGTGAGAGGGTAGTCTGAGTAGACCTATAGGTGGGTGAAATCCTTTACATACATATATTCCAGGCAGGAGTAATGATGTCTTATAGGGGGATTTGTGACTGTGCTTAAAGGCATTGTCCAGGATAAACTGATAGTTATCCACTAAACTAAACTTCCTCCCCCGCCTAACTTCAAATTTACTTCAATTAAAAAAATGTATAATTACCCATATCCCTGGAATTATCCCATATCTGCCCGGAAAGCCCCTTTAATCTCTCATGGTCTTGATTCTTTAACCTTTTCAGTGCCAGTGCAAATATTTACACTTTACTCTGACATTTAATCCTAATTTTATAAAAATAAAAAGTAGACTTCTTACACCCCGCCCTCATGTAGTAGACGCCTTGGTCACTGATGACGTCTCCCATGTGCAGACCTGCCATACTATATTCCTACAAATTGTGGCCAAGTCTGACCCAAGCAGAGCCTGAGATTGCCAGTGCCACCTAAAGGTACAAGGTCAGGATGGTCGGAGGTCATATGCCACTTGTATCACATATATCCCATAATCACCTGCGATAAATAGGCCAGTGTCCTGATAGGTGGATATAAAAGTGAATCTGTTACCAAGATGAGCTAACGTGGATGCAGCCACCTCAATCCTGATGTATTGAAGCTTGTCTGTATTGTGACCTTCTTCAGTTTCTCTGTAACTGATATCAGTGACTTCTCTTCCAGACCGTCGGGGAACTCTGCAGGCGGTTTATGGCTTGGGCGCAGTGCGATGTTGGTCTTTCTTGCGTGGCTCTTGTCCGGGTCGTGTGACCTGTTTCCATCCTAGTTTGGTTATTCCCAGTTACTGTCTTGTGTTCAGTGTTTTAGTAGATACAGCAGCAGCTCCTGGGCTTGCAGATATGTTATTGTGTGCAGACATCCTGCACTTTGTGTGTTGAAGTAAAATGTTAATTTTGGGGTACCCTCATTTTGTGTCTTTGTATAGAGCCGATGTAAGCACCATGATCAGACACATCTGCTACATATGGACAGATAGTGGCTGAGGGTATCTACCATAAACCGAGCAGCTTTATAAACCTACCCCATGCTGCCACCAACATGATACTATAGCTATGAATGCAGTACAGTATGTTTATGGCGCCCCTACAGGTTGGGTGTCAGAATGTCATACCACTGGGCACCAACTAAAGGTGGGAACTGTGTAGATTTTATTTTTAGGGTTTCTACACTGTCTATGAGAGTAATATTTCTTTCCAGGTCTCTTCACACCACCTAGGGTGGATAAAACCAAAGATGACATTTATACCATAAGCAGGCAGATGAACTAATACTGGCAAAGTCTAGGAGTGCAGACTTGGGCCCTATGCACACCATAGTGCTATCTGTTACTATGACGGCCCGCTATGATTATTCTATAAAGCTCCATTCAGATCACATTTATTTAATCCTTTAATGGACACAAAAAAAACGGCTGGAATATGTTTATATAGAGATCAGTGCTGGTTATAATACAAGTATAATTACAAATATGTTTAACTTTTAATTACCTAAAAATATAGATATGATTATGTTCATGGGAATACCCCTTTAAGAAAGATATCAATTTCGGCATTCTAACCAAGGTTGCCACATAGTTAGAAACTTATGATGTGACCTCTTTTGCCAGCTTGAGATTTCCACTAAACGTGCAGTTTGAGATAATTAAGCAATCCAGAGTTTCTTGGTAGGAGGTTCGGTCTGGAGCCGAAGCTGTGAAATTAGTAATTCAGCTGCTGCAATCAAATGCGTGACCAGGTTGGCTTTAGAAGCAGTATAGTGAGCAGATAGCAATGACAAGGACAATTTCAGGTGTGATAGCGAAAGACTGTTTTACGACTCATTGGAGGATGGTCTGAACATCTCACCGGAAGGGTTGGATGTTGGGGCAAAACCACCAAATATGTGACAGTGTTCCTTCCTGGGATTTGCAGCACCAGCAGATTCTAGAAGGAAAAAGATTGTCTGAAAAAACAGGAGGAGAGTGATAACATTTTGTTAATAGTTTGGATTGATTTTCTTGCATCCTTACACACGGGAAGTGGCCATGAGCTGAGAGAAGCACCGCTTCCATCTCATTCCGTGAGAGCATAAGTCCCAATTCTAATTCCGAAGAGGTAAGGGAAGCCAGTTTGTGAAACTCGGATGGATGGATGGATAGATGTGTGTAGAATAGCTGAGATCTTCCAGGCCTGAGGGGCGCTAACTGGGAGAGCGCTCTCGAAGGGAGTGAGATGCTTCATGAAGCCTTTTAGTTGAAGAGATTTGAAGACCTGTTCCACGTGACTCTCATGGAGAAAGGCGAGGTGAGTCTCTTTGTCAAGTAGAGCAATGGCTTGGGAATTGATATTTGAACCATTTTGAATAAGGAAATCCCAAATGGTGAAGGAGCCAAACTTGTTCCAGAAGTCTTTGTAATTCGGTAAGTGTGTGTGGTCACTATAATAGGAAGTAATATATCACATTATATCTACCCCGGTATCTCCATATATCACATTACTAGCTATAACCCGCGACTTCGGCGGCGGCCCCCTGATGCCTGCACAAACCACCTGCAGCACGGACCGTGGGCCCCAACGCCCCTCTACTTGTGGCCAGAGCGGACCTGCCCCCAGTATCTTGTCCTGCCCCCAGTATCTTGTCCCCCCCATCTCGACCCCCAGTATGTTGTCCCCCCATCTCTGCCCCCAGTATCCTCCCCCCCTATTATAATATTAATAGGATATCCGCCCCCCATATCTCCATATATCACATTATATCTATCCCCAATATCTCCATATATCACATTCCCTGTCGTCCCACCAGCGGAACAATACGGGGTATTTTCTGCCCCTGTGTGCTGGTAGGACAGGCGGAATTTTCAATTAGCCAAATTATTTACATATGGCTGGCCCCTATAAGAGGGCACAGAGTCCCTCCCCCTGCGTGTTACCCCCCATCTCTTCCCCCAGCTTCATGTCTCCCCCAGTATCTTGTCCCCCCCATCTCTGCTCCCAGTTTCTTCACCCCCAGCTTCATGTCCCCCCTTCTCTGCCCCCAGTTCATTTCATGTGCCCCCAGTGTCTTTCCCCCCCATCTCTGCCCCCCAGTCTCATGTTCCCCCATCCCTGCCCCCACCCCCTACATCGTCCCCCGTGTAGTAGCTCTCACCTTTGTCTCTCTCCTCTGCTGGCTGCCTGCACACATTTCTCGTGCTGCTCCCTGTGGCGTTTATGTAGCAGAGCAGGCCCGGCGTCATAGCAACCTGACGCCGGAGCTCGCTGTGCTTCATACAGGACACAGACAGCAGCACGAGAAGTGTGTGAATCACCATAATCCCGTTCTGGCTGAAAAGGACTTGGTTTGTCCAGCTCATGAGGATGAGTCAAGGCGTTTACTGGAGGCTTCCCCCCCTTCCAGATCTGGTAACCCAAGGAGAGCTGACCTGCCAGGATCTGAGGAGATTCAACTTGACAGCCTGTAGGTTGACCAGTCCCTATTAAGGAATAGCGGACTTTCAAGAGTCGTCCTGTAGATGCTTATATATGCCCGGGCGGAATCAACTAATAAAAATTACCGTAGAATCAGTAATGTATTTAATTCCTGGTGCTGGGAACGTGAGATGGTCTCCTCGGATCCCCCAGTGGAGGCGATCCTGGACTTCCTTCAGGACGGGCTAGGCAAGGGGCTCTCTGTCGCTACCCTGAAGATACACGTAGCCACTTTGTCCGCCTATCTGGGGAGGTGTTTATCTCAATACTCTCTAATAAGCACCTTTTTAAAGACTGCTGGGAGGTTGAGACCAGCAGTCACTGCTCCCGTCCACAAATGGGACCTCAATACGGTCCTGTAAGCACTATGTGAAGAGCCTTTTGAGCCTCTGGAAGAGACAGAACTGAAGTTCCTCACCTTTAAAACAGCTTTCCTCCTGACCATAACATCAGCCAAAAGGTTAGGTGAGTTACAGGCATTCTCCTCTGAAGAACCTTACACCATTTTCTTCGAGGATAGAGTCCAGCTCAGGTACCTCCCTGGATTTAGGCCTAAGGTACCTTCCATTTCCAACTTGGAACAGTTGGTTACATTACCGGTATTCCACCCGTCTCCTTTCTCATTAGAAGAAATCAGATTCCATACCTTGGATCTGTCCAGATGTCTGAGAATCTATATAGAGCGCACTTGCTCCTTCAGAAGAGCGGAAAACCTCCTCGTCTATTTCGTAGGAAGGCAGAAGAGCCTTAAGCCCTCTAAACCCACCATATCCAGGTGGGTGAAGAGGCTATTAAAACTTTTTTCATCCCAAGGTCTGCCTCCACCTGCCTTCCTGAAGGCGCCTTCTACGAGGTCAGTGGCGACTTCATGGGCCGAGAAGCGGGCTTTGCCCCTAGAGCAGATCTGTGCTGCAGCCGCATGGTCCTCAGACTCCACTTTTGTTAAACATTACATATTATGTAGCCGTTCTGCAGAAGCCTCTGCCTTCGGGCGTGCGGTACTAAGCTCGGTTGAGCGACAAAATCCATCCTAGGGGATTGCCGTATTTTTCGGACTATAAGACGCACTTTTTTTCCCCCAAATTTGGGGGGAAAAGAAGGGTGCGTCTTATAGGCCGAATGTGGCGCCTGGCATCCGCTGTAATAGGCGGAAGCTGGCAAGGGATAGACGCCATTACAGGTGCCGGGGCCTGAGACATCGCTGCCCTGTCCTGCCCTGCCCTGCATGAAGCCAGCAGCGGGAGGAGTGATGCTGCTATTCCGCTCCTCCGTCCCCCCGCCGCTGGCTTCAGGCAGGGCAGCGATGTCTCAGGCCCCGGCGTCTATCCCTCCCCGGCATCCGCCTCTCTAGTACAGCGGATGCCGGGTCAGTATCGGTGGCCCCTTCTCCCCGGGGCCGGTCCCCACCGGCCCCGTACCTGTGAAGTTGCAGGCCGGCTCCTGCGTGGCGATATCGCAGGAGCCGACCTGTTCGGGTGACAGCCGGGAGCCTAATGAGGCTCCCAGGCCTGTCACTGCTGTATTAGTATTGCGGCTGGTCTCTATGACCAGCCGTAATACTAATATACAGAATGTCCCATAGACGGCAATACAGTTGTATTGCCGTCTATGGGACTTGCGATCAAGTGACCGCAGGTTCAAGCCCCGGGGGGGAATAAAATAGTAAAAAAAAAAAAAAAAAGCTTTAAAAATATATAATAAAAATATGAAATAAATAAAAGTTCTAAATCACCTCCTGTCCCTAGAATATATATATAAAAGTAGAAAATCATATATCATAAACCACCGGTTTTTTTTTCAATAAAAGGTGATCTAAGCAATAGATATTCCCCAAAATGGTATAACTAAAAAGTACTTCTGGACCCGCAAAAAAAAACACTCTATGCGTCCCCGTACAGCTGCAGGGTCACCTGTCAATGTGGCCTTGCAGCTGTTGCAAAACTACAACTCCCATATATTAAATATTTTACCAGTTTTTGCTTCAAAATTTTTTTTCCCTATTTTCCTCCTCTAAAACCTATATACCTTATAGTCCAGTGCGTCTTATAGTCCGAAAAATACGGTACTTGATATCTCCCCGTATTGTGCCGCTGGTGGGACGACAGGGAATGGATGATTATGTAGATAATCTGTTTTCCCTTAGTACCAACAGCGGCACAAGGCTTCCCTCCCTATGTTTGCAAAAAGGATTGTAAAAAAAAAAAAAATGTACATACATATGTATAAAGCTGTCTGTATATTATACTCTTGTACTAACACGTGGGGGGAGGGTCTCTGTGCCCTCTTGATATATGACAAAAAATGTAAATCCATACCAGGCCAAAATTTGCGCTTTTTCAAAACTTTAGAGGTCTGTAAAAAATTAACGGATGAAGAAAAAAATTCAAAACTTTTAATTTGTAATTAACTTAAGTTGTACTTAATAAAAATTAAAAAAAACTAAAGACATCAGGTAGAAAAAATATTAACACATTATATTTCACATTATATCTATCCCCCGTAACTCCATATATCACATTATATCCACCCCTGGTATCTCCATATATAACATTATATCCACCCCCTGGTATCTCTATATATCACATTATATCCCCCAACTTTTCCTGGTTACTGAGCTCTCTCCTAGCATTTCATCCAGGCTGTATACTTCTCCGTACTGGTGTCAGTCTTCTCATCCTTAGTGATTTTATGGTCGTTGTCTGGTCAGTGTGTATTTGTACCTCCATACGCATGGCCAAAATTGTTGGTTTCCTCGTTTAATGAAAGAAAACCTCACAATGTTCAGAGAAATAACTGGAATCTGATAAAAGTCATAAGAAATAAAAAGTCTATCAAAATGAACAAATGAAAGTCAGACTTTGCTTTTTGCTTCAATTGAATTTGTTTTAGAATTAAAACTCATTAAACAGCCTGGACAGAAATGATGGTTCCCTGAATATAACGTGCCCAAAGGGACATGCTAAATTTTGCTCAGTGTCTCTGCTACTCCTTACTATTATCGGCAGCATGCTCTGTGTCTCTGCTACTCCTTACTATTATCGGCAGCATGCTCAGTGTCTCTGCTACTCCTTACTATCATCTGCAGCGTGCTCTGGGTCTCTGCTACTCCTTACTATCATCTGCAGCGTGCTCAGTGTCTCTGCTACTCCTTACTATTATCTGCAGCATGCTCTGTGTCTCTGCTACTCCTTACTATTATCTGCAGCGTGCTCTGTGTCTCTGCTACTCCTTACTATCATCTGCAGCGTGCTCAGTGTCTCTGCTACTCCTTACTATTATCTGCAGCGTGCTCAGTGTCTCTGCTACTCCTTACTATCATCTGCAGCGTGCTCTGGGTCTCTGCTACTCCTTACTATTATCGGCAGCGTGCTCAGTGTCTCTGCTACTCCTTACTATCATCTGCAGCGTGCTCTGGGTCTCTGCTACTCCTTACTATTATCGGCAGCATGCTCTGTGTCTCTGCTACTCCTTACTATCATCTGCAGCGTGCTCTGGGTCTCTGCTACTCCTTACTATTATCGGCAGCATGCTCTGTGTCTCTGCTACTCCTTACTATCATCTGCAGCGTGCTCAGTGTCTCTGCTACTCCTTACTATCATCTGCAGCGTGCTCTGTGTCTCTGCTATTCCTTACTATCATCTGCAGCGTGCTCTGTGTCTCTGCTATTCCTTACTATCATCTGCAGCGTGCTCTGTGTCTCTGCTATTCCTTACTATCATCTGCAGCGTGCTCAGTGTCTCTGCTACTCCTTACTATCATCTGCAGCGTGCTCAGTGTCTCTGCTACTCCTTACTATTATCGGCAGCGTGCTCAGTGTCTCTGCTACTCCTTACTATTATCGGCAGCGTGCTCTGTGTCTCTGCTACTCCTTACTATTATCGGCAGCATGCTCTGTGTCTCTGCTACTCCTTACTATTATCGGCAGCATGCTCTGTGTCTCTGCTACTCCTTACTATTATCTGCAGCGTGCTCTGTGTCTCTGCTACTCCTTACTATCATCTGCAGCGTGCTCTGTGTCTCTGCTACTCCTTACTATTATCGGCAGCGTGCTCAGTGTCTCTGCTACTCCTTACCATCATCTGCAGCGTGCTCTGTGTCTCTGCTACTCCTTACTATTATCGGCAGCGTGCTCAATGTCTCTGCTACTCCTTACTATCATCTGCAGCGTGCTCTGGGTCTCTGCTACTCCTTACTATTATCGGCAGCGTGCTCAGTGTCTCTGCTACTCCTTACTATCATCTGCAGCGTGCTCAGTGTCTCTGCTACTCCTTACTATCATATGCAGCATGCTCTGGGTCTCTGCTACTCCTTACTATTATCGGCAGCGTGCTCTGTGTCTCTGCTACTCCTTACTATCATCTGCAGCGTGCTCAGTGTCTCTGCTACTCCTTACTATCATCTGCAGCGTGCTCTGTGTCTCTGCTACTCCTTACTATCATCTGCAGCGTGCTCTGTGTCTCTGCTACTCCTTACTATCATCTGCAGCGTGCTCAGTGTCTCTGCTACTCCTTACTATTATCGGCAGCATGCTCTGGGTCTCTGCTACTCCTTACTATCATCTGCAGCGTGCTCTGTGTCTCTGCTACTCCTTACTATTATCGGCAGCATGCTCTGGGTCTCTGCTACTCCTTACTATTATCGGCAGCGTGCTCAGTGTCTCTGCTACTCCTTACTATCATCTGCAGCGTGCTCTGTGTCTCTGCTACTCCTTACTATTATCGGCAGCATGCTCTGGGTCTCTGCTACTCCTTACTATTATCGGCAGCGTGCTCAGTGTCTCTGCTACTCCTTACTATTATTGGCAGCGTGCTCAGTGTCTCTGCTACTCCTTACTATCATCTGCAGCGTGCTCTGTGTCTCTGCTACTCCTTACTATTATCGGCAGCATGCTCTGTGTCTCTGCTACTCCTTACTATCATCTGCAGTGTGCTCTGTGTCTCTGCTACTCCTTACTATTATCGGCAGCGTGCTCAGTGTCTCTGCTACTCCTTACTATCATCTGCAGCGTGCTCTGTGTCTCTGCTACTCCTTACTATTATCGGCAGCGTGCTCAGTGTCTCTGCTACTCCTTACTATCATCTGCAGCGTGCGCTGTGTCTCTGCTACTCCTTACTATTATCGGCAGCGTGCTCTGTGTCTCTGCTACTCCTTACCATCATCTGCAGCGTGCTCTGTGTCTCTGCTACTCCTTACTATCATCTGCAGCGTGCTCAGTGTCTCTGCTACTCCTTACTATTATCGGCAGCGTGCTCTGTGTCTCTGCTACTCCTTACTATCATCGGCAGCGTGCTCTGTGTCTCTGCTACTCCTTACTATCATCTGCAGCGTGCTCTGTGTCTCTGCTACTCCTTACTATCATCTGCAGCGTGCTCTGTGTCTCTGCTACTCCTTACTATCATATGCAGCATGCTCTGGGTCTCTGCTACTCCTTACTATTATCGGCAGCATGCTCAGTGTCTCTGCTACTCCTTACCATCATCTGCAGCGTGCTCTGTGTCTCTGCTACTCCTTACTATCATCTGCAGCGTGCTCAGTGTCTCTGCTACTCCTTACTATTATCGGCAGCGTGCTCTGTGTCTCTGCTACTCCTTACTATCATCGGCAGCGTGCTCTGTGTCTCTGCTACTCCTTACTATCATCTGCAGCGTGCTCTGTGTCTCTGCTACTCCTTACTATCATCTGCAGCGTGCGCTGTGTCTCTGCTACTCCTTACTATCATCTGCAGCGTGCTCAGTGTCTCTGCTACTCCTTACTATTATCGGCAGCGTGCTCTGTGTCTCTGCTACTCCTTACTATCATCGGCAGCGTGCTCTGTGTCTCTGCTACTCCTTACTATCATCTGCAGCGTGCTCTGTGTCTCTGCTACTCCTTACTATCATCTGCAGCGTGCGCTGTGTCTCTGCTACTCCTTACTATCATCTGCAGCGTGCTCAGTGTCTCTGCTACTCCTTACTATTATCGGCAGCGTGCTCTGTGTCTCTGCTACTCCTTACTATTATCGGCAGCGTGCTCTGTGTCTCTGCTACTCCTTACTATCATCGGCAGCGTGCTCTGTGTCTCTGCTACTCCTTACTATCATCTGCAGCGTGCTCTGTGTCTCTGCTACTCCTTACTATCATCTGCAGCGTGCGCTGTGTCTCTGCTACTCCTTACTATCATCTGCAGCGTGCTCAGTGTCTCTGCTACTCCTTACTATTATCGGCAGCGTGCTCTGTGTCTCTGCTACTCCTTACTATCATCTGCAGCGTGCTCTGTGTCTCTGCTACTCCTTACTATCATCTGCAGCGTGCTCTGTGTCTCTGCTACTCCTTACTATCATCTGCAGCGTGCTCTGTGTCTCTGCTACTCCTTACTATCATCTGCAGCGTGCTCTGTGTCTCTGCTACTCCTTACTATCATCTGCAGCGTGCTCTGTGTCTCTGCTACTCCTAAGGGTGCATGCACACTACGTAACGCCGGGCGTGTATGAAAGCCTCACGGTGAAACGCGTAGAGGGTGTCTCGGGCATCTGTCCCTTAACAAGCACTTCCACCAGTGCTTACCATCATGACTACAGGTAATGATTGTGCCATGTTTTATATCATGCATTTGCATTGATCATTCCTCTAGTGTGCAGTGCAGGTATTTTTCCACTCAGCCTTGATAGCTCTGCTATCCCCCCTATTGATACTCTTTGTTATTTACTCATATGAGTCATCCTACTAGTGTATACTATATGTTCTAACTGTGGGAGGTATATGTATACTTAATCTTTGATGTATTGATACACTTTTTCCTTCCACTCAGTGGTTAGATATACATAGTTGTTATCATATAGGGATACTTATTTGTGGCTGTATGCACTGACACCTAGCATATTATTATATATTACTAGCTGGCACATCAGTAATCCTGATATATTTTCTACATATTTCTCATGATTCGATGGTTTTGCATTTTGGAGGTGTGTGCTTGTTTTATGTCTTTTTGTGTCTTTCTTTGGCAGTTTATATCATCTGCCCCGCTGTATAAAAATTAATGGATTTTTATGATGTAAACAATAAATATTTATTATATTTTATACTATACTCCTAGTGTTACGCATATATTGCTTTGCCTTCGGGCTTTCTTCTTTGGTTGTGTTTTCCTGGCTTGTCCAGCCTTTTTTGATAGATAAATTGGTATGTTTGAGGCATTTTCTTTATGTGACGTGTATGAGAGCCGTACACGCCGGCGTTACAGCAGGGCTGCCGAACACTTCCCATTCACTTCAATGGGAGCGCTCGTAAACGCCGCTGTTACGAGCGCTCCCATTGAAGTGAATGGGAAGTGTTCGGCAGCCCTGCTGTAACGCCGGCGTGTACGGCTCTCATACACACCCGGCGTTACGTAGTGTGCATGCACCCTTACTATCATTTGCAGCATGCTCTGGGTCTCTGCTACTCCTTACTATTATCGGCAGCGTGCTCTGTGTCTCTGCTACTCCTTACTATCATCTGCAGCGTGCTCAGTGTCTCTGCTACTCCTTACTATCATCTGCAGCGTGCGCTGTGTCTCTGCTACTCCTTACTATTATCGGCAGCATGCTCAGTGTCTCTGCTACTCCTATTATCTGCAGCTTGCTCTGTGTCTCTGCTACTCCTTACTATCATCTGCAGCGTGCTCAGTGTCTCTGCTACTCCTTACTATTATCGGCAGCGTGCTCAGTGTCTCTGCTACTCCTTACTATCATCTGCAGCGTGCTCAGTGTCTCTGCTACTCCTTACTATCATCTGCAGCGTGCTCTGTGTCTCTGCTACTCCTTACTATCATCTGCAGCGTGCTCAGTGTCTCTGCTACTCCTTACTATCATCTGCAGCGTGCTCAGTGTCTCTGCTACTCCTTACTATCATCTGCAGCGTGCTCTGTGTCTCTGCTACTCCTTACTATCATCGGCAGCGTGCTCTGTGTCTCTGCTACTCCTTACTATCATCGGCAGCGTGCTCTGTGTCTCTGCTACTCCTTACTATCATCTGCAGCGTGCTCTGTGTCTCTGCTACTTCTTACTATCATCTGCAGCGTGCTCAGTGTCTCTGCTACTCCTTACTATCATCTGCAGCGTGCTGTGTCTCTGCTACTCCTTACTATTATCGGCAGTGTGCTCAGTGTCTCTGCTACTCCTTACTATCATCTGCAGCGTGCTCTGTGTCTCTGCTACTCCTTACTATCATCTGCAGCGTGCTCAGTGTCTCTGCTACTCCTTACTATTATCTGCAGCGTGCTCTGTGTCTCTGCTACTCCTTAGGCCGGGTTCACACGGAGTTACGTGCCGCGAGATTTGGCACGTAGACGCCGCGTGACCCTTTGCGTGCCGTACACGCTCCCATTCATTTCAATGGGAGCGGGGAGCGTATGCGCCGCGCTAGTTTGCGGCCGTGAATAAATGCACGGCCGCAAACTAGCGCGGCGCATACGCTCCCCGCTCCCATTGAAATGAATGGGAGCGTGTACGGCACGCAAAGGGTCACGCGGCGTCTACGTGCCAAATCTCGCGGCACGTAACTCCGTGTGAACCCGGCCTCACTATCATCTGCAGCGTGCTCTGTGTCTCTGCTACTCCTTACTATCATCTGCAGCGTGCTCAGCCTCTGCTTCTCTCTCAGTTGTCTCCTTTATAGACTTTTATGGGCACCTGTAATTTGATACTTAAGTGAATCTAATCTGGGCAATGGAGACAGATTTGGCAGTGGAGGAGGGAAAGAGCCTGGTAAGTGGAGAAAGCAGCATTTTTCTCATCTAGGGCACCAAGTCCTCTGCTCACCTGTACTACTAATTTAGAAACAGTCTGCTGACAGGTTTTCACTGAAGGGGTATTCCCATAACTCTTGTTCTGCAGGCTCTGTGCTCTTTTCACTTCCTGGATTTCTCGGCACATTGGTGGGCGGGGGTTTCACTTGCTCTGCTATCTGCTATGTTTGCAGTCAGTAATGAGGGATTAGTTGTAAATGCATTACCTCAGTATAAAGCTGATGTACTAATGTAGCAGAGCTAGATTTGAGTCAGTTTGCATTACATACAGAGGTAATATGGACTCCTTATCAGCCAAATTCAATTAAACCGGCTGATAAGTGAAAAAGCTGAAGATAGACAGCACAGTAATCCCGGAGCTATCACCTCCCCCTCCCCTATTCGAGGAGCTCTGTTGCTTGTGAACCCCTCCCTCCCCCCTGAGAGCAGGCAGCTACATCACTTGGGAAATGAGCAAATAAGCCCAGTGGCCATAGAAACGCAGTGTCAAAAATGAAGTGAATAAATTAAGATAGCGGCCAAACAAAGCAGTTTTGATAAAGCAATGTATTTAGGAAAAGTCTTAAATCCACATAAACTAGCAGTATAGATAGGATACTTTTCATGGGACAATCCCTTTAATGCTGTAATAATTTCATGTTACCAAAAGTAATATCAGAATGGTTCAGAGAAAAGGGAGCTAACATCAACAACCCCCCTCCGCCCAAAGACCTTCCCATTACGGATCTCACACATGTAGGTTTACACTGGTGGAAACAAGCTATCCCGCTGTTTGTGCTGTAAAACACAGCTATGATGCCGCCATGTTAAAGCGGTTAATGGCCATCAGCTTGTAGACTGTGGTTGTCAGTATGCAGATGGTGCACGGTAAATGGTTGTCAGCGGATATGAACCCTCTGATGCTTCAGGAGAATATGTTTACTAGTAAAGCACTTCCCGCACTCAGAACAAATGAAGGGCTTCTCCCCCGTGTGAGTTCTCTTGTGTTTTACAAGGTGAGGCTTCTGGCTGAAGCACTTCCCACAGATGGGACAGGCGAAGGGCTTCTCCCCTGTGTGAGTTCTCTGGTGCTTAGTAAAATGAGTCTTTTGTGTAAAGCGTTTCCCGCACTCAGGACATTGAAACGGTTTCTCCCCTGTGTGGATCCGCTGGTGCTTTACAAGATTGGATTTCACAGCAAAAAATTTCCAACATTCGTAACATGGGAAGGGCTTCTCCCCAGTGTGGATTCTCTGGTGGCGCACAAGAGCCGACTTCAGTGAAAAATATTTGCCACACTCAGAACATTGGAAAGTCTTGAGTCCCATGTGTTTCCTTTGGTGGGTCAGCAGGACTAAGATGTCCACAAAGCCTTGGCCACAGTCGGAGCACTGGAAGCCGGTCTCAGGATGAAGTAGACCCAGCCCTCCATCATCTGTATGGAATTTCTGGTGCAGGACAAGCTCCGATTTCAGAGAGAAGTAAATGCCACACTCTGAGCACAAGAATTTTGGCTTCTTTGTATGCGTTTTCTTGTGAGCGAGAAGCTGGGACTTGAACAGAAAAGCTTTCTCACAGTCAGCACAGGAATACGGTAGTGCCCCCGTGTGTCCAGAGTCCTGAACATCAGCTAGATCTGGAGAAGGTCTCATGGGATTAGAAGACAGCGGGCACAGCTGGGACATGGCCCAGGTAATGTGCTCTTCTCCGCCAGACCAGATGTCTCCTCCAGACTCTACAACAAAAGACAAATTTACATGAGAAGATTACAAATATCTGGGCACGGTCAAGTCTGTAAAGGGGTGGAGTTTGCAGAGAGACATCCCCAGAAGGGCCCAAAGCCTGGCTAAATAAGCAGGCTGAGACGGTTGTTGGGATGGGGCTTACTCATTGCTATTCCCTAGACTGAAATGCTGGTAAGTCTGTAGGTGGATTGTGATACCACCACAGCACGCACTGCACAGATACCACCGTAGCGACCACTGCACTGATACCACCACAGTGAGCACCCATACCAACGTTTTCCATATTATGTACTGCACAATGTAGGGGGGACATCTATGACAGGCACGTGCTGTCCACCACATTGGCTCCTCACTGACCTGCGCTGACAGCGGTAGTCTCCTCCTTCTCCGTAGTTGCCCCATCTTCTTCCTCCATCACTTTACATCTGGATAGATCTTCATCCTAAACAGATTATATAGCAAATCAAATCTGATAAATCAGAAGCAGCTCACGCTGCGCAAGCCACGTACACACTAGGGAACCACGTGACATTAGCAATGACATCACAGGGACCACCTGTGCAGAGGGGTGAGGACGGAACATGAGTTCAGAGCACTGAATGGCTAACAATACATCCTGCAACATCAGCCTTTCATTTTAATTTTCCCTGTTATCTACAGCAGTGGTTCCCCCATTATGGTCCAAACCGAGTACTCCTAAAGTAGTGGGGGCCCCTTCAGAGACCCCCACATGTAGTATAATGGCACCTTCAGTGGCCCCGTCTGAATGATACTCTATAAAATTGGAATAACAAGACCAAGAGAAAAGTCATTTCCCCCTACGCCCAACAGCAGCACAAGATATTCCTGCCCCTGTGTACTGTTAGGACAGGTGGAAAGTTTAATTAACTAACAAGCTTTCCTCCCCCCTATAAGAGGCCAGAGAGACTTCCCCCCCCCTCGTGTTTTTTTCTGTCCTAGGGACAGGTGGGGAGGGGGGGGGGAGAGGTGTCTCTGCCTCTCCCCTCTAAGATTGGTTAAGTTTTCCTTACCTCCTCTGCTCCTGTTGTCTTGCGGGGGCTGAGGGTCTTCTTTCGGCCCCCCGCTTCCTTGCTTCTCACAGCTTGCTTGCATTCTGGCTCGCTGCGGCGGGGAACTTTTCTTCTTCCTCATGCAAGGGGGAACCTTTCAGTCCCAGCTTTGTTTCCGGTGGACGACTTTACGCCGGACTCACTTCCGGTTCGGACCGCCATGTATGCGCAGTGAACTTTTTCGCCGTGGTCTGAATCCAGCGTTTTGGCTTATTAAAGCCAATTATTAAGGGTGGGGCAGATGTTATTCTACCTCCCCCCTGTTGGTAGAGTGCCCCTTGCTCCAGGCACTAGTAAAGGGGCGATATTTGTGATGGGGGAGGGTCCAGCTAGTGGGTTCCGCCCTTCTCCTCCCTCTTTGCCTTTTTAAGCCACCTTTTCCTGCTAGGCAGTGCTTGACTGCTGTCGCACTCAAGCTCAGGGACTAGCTGCTAATCTAAACCTCTGAGTGCTAGATCTGACGGCCCTGCTTCCTGATAAAGGTTTAAAAGGACTCAGAGACTCCGGATGGAGCCCCTTGTATGGATAATAATTGTTTTCCCCTTTATTTAGATGTACTCCTCCTCTATCCGGGAGAATCCCAGGAGAAAAACTGGCTCCAAGCGTCGGCATCTGGCGTGCAGGAGCTGTGAGATTCCTTTGCCCGACGGCTATGAGTACCAATGCTGCCGCGGTTGTAGAGGTCCCCCGTCTGAGGAAACCCCAATTCGAGACGTCGTAGGATGGGTAAAGGAATTTGTGGAGGAATCCATAAAGGAGATGAAGAGCTCCATTTCCCAACTATCAAAGAGACCCCGGGTGGACTCCCCCAGTTGTCTCTTCCTCCTCTGGAGGACTTGCAAATTGTGGACGAAGTTTCCTCGGATGAGGATACTGAAGAACCTGCAAAAACCATCTTCCCCGTGGAGAAGATCCCTAAACTCCTAAAGATTGTCCAGTCTAGGGACCAGGATGCGGAGTCTGCAGGTGAGGGCCCTTCTGGGTCCTTAAGATCCTTCAAAGCTAGTCCAGATATGACCAGAAGGATGGAGGCCGAATGGAGGCGCCCCGAGAGGGCATTCAATGCCTCCAGACGGTTTAGAGCCTTGTTCCCCATTTCGGAGTCATAGCACGGTTCCTGGGGATTCCCACCTAGAGTGGACATGGCGGTGTCAAAACTGTCCAAGCGTACTGTTGTTCTGGCCGAGGATGGATCCAACCTCCAGGATCCTATGGATTGGAGGACTGAAGACTCTCTAAGGCGGATTTATTCTTCCTCCTCGGCCCAAGCTTCTGTGGGCATAGCAGCCAGTGAAGTTGTTTCGAAGCTTCGCTCAGACCTAGCTGCGCTCCAGAGGGATACGGATTCGAGAGTTCACCGGGATGACCTATTGGTATCAATTGCTAAGATCAACCTCATGGCTGATTTCCTCTCTGAGGCCACGTTTTATCAAATGAAGTTAGCCTCCAAGTCGATGGCTCTGTCTACAGCTGCAAGGCGTCTGCTGTGGCTAAAACCATGGCGGGTGGCTAACGCTTCAAAATTTAACCTGTGCAGTCTCCCTTTTGAGGTGGGTAGACTTTTTGTCAAAGAGCTGGACCGAATTATGGAGGGTCTGGCTGACTCCAAAGGGAAAAATCTCCCCCAGCCTTCAGGCAGGGGGCAGCGGTCCTTTCGTGGCTATGGTACCTACAGAGGAATCTCAAGAGGTCAGTTCCGTAGACGGTCCGGCGGTCAGTCTAGAGGTGGCGGTCACGGTTCCTCCCAAGAGGCGAAGAAAGGCTTCTGACTATCCAGGCGCTCCACCCCGCGTGCCTGCGGCGGTAGGAGGTCGCCTGTCCCTGTATATATCGGCTTGGTCTCGCCACATTCAAGATCCTTGGGTCCTTCAAATTATATGTACCGGGTACAGAATAAGTTTCTCCACCCTCCCTCCAGACAAGTACGTAAGGACCCGCCCTCTTCAGGGCACCAAGCAACTTCATCTGGAGGAATCCATACAGAAGTACGTGGACAAGGCTGCTTTGGAACCGGTGCCTTTATACGAACAAGGTCAAGGTGTGTACTCTCCTGTGTTCTTGGTCCCAGAATCGACCAGAGGATGGCGCATGATCATAAACCTCAGGTACCTAAACCAATATATTTCCAAAGTTCGGTTCCGTATGGAGACCATCAGGTCGGTTCTCTCATTTCTGCAGCCAGGAGATTTCTTCGTCACCCTAGACCTAAGGAACGCTTATCTCCATATACCTATCTATGCTCCTCACAGAAAATACCTAAGAATTGCGGTACACCTAAATGGAAGATTACGCCATCTCCAGTTTACGGCTCTCCCATTCGGTATATCTTCGGCCCCCCCCACACAAGGTAGTGGCTTTGGTCGTAGCCACCCTGCGTCTCCAGGGGATATTTATTGTTCCATA
The DNA here is from genome assembly GCF_031893055.1 of Leptodactylus fuscus. Lineage (NCBI taxonomy): Eukaryota > Metazoa > Chordata > Amphibia > Anura > Leptodactylidae > Leptodactylus > Leptodactylus fuscus. The sequence goes on along the minus strand of NW_027440260.1, from coordinate 106,337 downwards.
TATAGACGACTGGCAGACCCTTGCCACACAGTTGAATATCACAGTGGCTTTTCTAAACAAGCTGGGCTGGCAAGTAAACTGGCAAAAGTCAGTAGTGGTTCCTTCTACCCGGATTCAATTACTGGGGCTCATCCTAGACTCTCTCAGCATGATGAGCTCCCTGCCCTCTCCTTGCAAGGAGAAGATTGGTCGAGCGGTTCTTCACCTATCCCGAACCTGGAAGGTTACTATCAGGACGGCAATGAAGGTCCTAGGGCTCATGTCCGCGACCATTGAGGCAGTTCCATGGGCCTTGTGGCATATGCGCCCTCTACAATGCGAGATCCTGAGAGAATGGAACCACAGTCCCTCAGGACTACCAGAAGCTGATCCAGTTATCCGTCAGGACCTGTCAATCACTGAAGTGGTGGTACCAACTCAAAGATGGGGGGGGGGGGTCCACGGCCCAGACTTCCTGGACCCTGTTGACCACGGATGCCTCCCTCTCAGGTTGGGGAGCACATCTGGGGGAGACCCTAGTCCAGGGGACCTGGAATCAGCTAGAGAAGACTCACTGTTCCAATTGGCACAAACTGATTGCAATACATTGCGCGCTCTTAGCCCTCGCCCTCCACCTTTGGGGAAAGGCCATGAGGGTGAGATCGGACAATCTAACAGCTGTACTTTATGTCACTAAGCAGGGAGGAACCAGATCCCCCTCGCTCATGGAAGTAACACACCTCATCTTTGCCTGGGCAGAAGACAACATATCCCAATTGTCAGCAGTGCATATCCAAGGTCAGCGGATCATAGCAGACCAGTTAAGCAGAGGCCTGGTGACGACAGGAGAGTGGTCCCTGGACCCGGGTATTTTCCATCATCTTACCAGGATGTGGGGTCTCCCCGAGGTGAACCTGATAGCCACCCAATACAACGCCAAGATGAAGAGATTTTGCTCCCTCTACCGGGAGGACAATCCCTTGGCGATCGATGCCCTGTCAATACCGTGGAGGTTCAAACTAGTCTACGTGTTTCCTCCAATTCCGATGATTCCGAGGGTACTGGCGAAACTCAGGCAGGACCAGACTTCAGCAATTGTGATCATGCCGTTCTGGCCAAAAAGGGCATGGTTGGAGGCTTCCATGAGTCCACAACCTGGTAACTCTAAACAGACAGCTCTGCCAGGACCTGGACAGGTTCAACCTCACTGCCTGGAGGTTGACCGCACCGTATGTGGAGACAGAGGATTGTCCCAGGCGGTCCTAAGGACATTAGCCAGTTCTAGAGTGGACTCTACCAACCAGTACAAAGAAGAAAAAGAAAAAAGTTCCGCAACTCTCCGATGTTCTCTTTATCTTAAAATATAATTTTTATTTCATTCGTAAATAAAAAAGAAAAACATACAAAAAGAAAGAAAAAAGAAGAAATATAAAAAAACGCCTACGCGTTTCAGAATCTAATGTTCCTTAGTCAACTTTGTCTTGTATCTTTACAAACATCGTTAGTAACTTTTTCTCCTTACATTATATACTCATTATATACCCATCTTGTGCTGCTGTCTGGGCTAAGGGAAAACAGATTATCTACATAATCTTCCGTTCAAAACTCAATTGTAAAGGTACCTGAGAAGTAATCGCAGCGCCACCTACCTGATCATTGAGTAAGCGCCCCTGATCCCACTCTGCACCATCCTGAGCATACAGAGGACTGGGACATCTCTCTGGTGGATTCCACTCACCGGATCCATCTGTAGGACACACAAAATGACTGAATACATTGAGTACATGGGACCCTCAATACTGCCCTCTACTCTCACACCAAGGGGTTTGGTGGTCCTACATCATGGGGAGGGATCTAGGGGACCCTCAGTACTGCCCTCTACTGTCACTCCTCTTACTTGGAACTCTACGGGGCTGGTGATCCTTCATCATAGGGGTGACAAGATCTGTCTTTCACCTTAATAAGATCTCCAGGATCTGCCCCTTTAACATGGAAACATCAAAAGAACTAATTCCAATTCTTGATTCATCAGGCGAATCTTACAGTCCAGCCGCTAGACTAGTGCACACAGTCTATGCCAGACACTTTACCTGTACTTCTACCATGCACCAATCACTGTACCAATACTTTCACTCTGTGCCAATCATTATGATGCCTCCACCCTGTGCCAGTCCCTGCTCCTGTGCCACTGCCTTGTACCTGTACTTCACTGGTATCAGTTGTGGAGGATGTCAGCTTGTGTAACCTCCATTTTGTATTTCAGACATGTGCTGACAACCACCATTTTGTTCAGACCATGTGGTCCGTCACCATGCGGTCAGACGTGCTATGGACTCCATTTTGTTTAGAGAGCTCACAACCCTCAGCCCACAGGGGGGTGTGACCTCTCTCCAGTTTCTTATCCAATAGGCATGCGCCAGGACTATTGTTACAACTTCTCCACCAATCATGTTATGCTAATTATGTAAATCCAACCTGTTTTGTCTCTGCAATGTGTTATATACTGCTGTATTGTTACCATTAAAGACAGAACACACTCACAAGCTGTATGTGGAGTGAGCTTCTCTATGGGGGCGTTCACACTACCTTGCACGGACATTAGCAGCGGGCATTAGCTGTGTCCGTGACATTTTTCAATCATTTAAATGGAGATCGGGTGCGCTGTTTTACACTCCGTACCTGTCCTTAACAGACAGCAAAACCCAACATGTAGGTTTTTTCTGTTCACTTGAAAAGTCGGACATCTTTAGGAGCGGACAGGCACGGAGTGTAAAACAACGCACCCGATGTCCATTTAAATGAATGAAAAATGTCACGGACACAGCTAATGCCCGCTGCTAATGTCCGTGCAAGATTTTGAACGGACATTAGCAGCGGACACTACCTGTTGCACACCGACGGTAGTGTGAACGCTCCCTAAGCCTGGCTTATAAAAAGGAAAAGACAACTTTATTCATTTGGACTTCAATCCTACTTAGAGCAGATTGCGCTCACACAGTTCACTTACAAAGCTCTCCACAGTGCTGTAACCCCTTTATCACAATCCTCATCTCCGTCTTCTCTGTTCTGGCCACCCTAATATCCTCTAGAACCCCTCCTGCCACGTCTGCTGCTCTCTGGAATGATCTACCCAAGGTGACCTCCTACCTATGCCCTAAAACCACATCTTTTCAGGCATGTCTGTGATACCTGCTAATCCCTCGATCTTCTCTTTACTCAGCAGTCACCCCAATACTTGTCAATTTTGTCACACACATACTGTCTGGTGACGGTTCCTCCAACTTTACCAGATGGACCACTGTATAAAACATGTGCCCGTTGTATCCACCCACACTCCACATCCCTCCTGTGGTGGGCATCACACTGTATTTGGACAAACATTATGGTGATTTATTGAGGGCTACCGCTCTTTACCTCCTGTGTCTTCTATCTCCGCATAGATTGTAAGCTACGAGGAGGCAGACAGAGAAGATAACGACAACACAAGAAGAAGAAGACAAGGACACAAGAAGAAGACAAAGACACCAGAAGAAGAAAAAGACACAAGAAGAACTCTGCTTATAGAACTCTTCTTACAAACCTGGCCTTAGATCTAAATCTAACCCCTCCTCCTTAAAAGCATCAGCCGCCATGCCCATCTCATCTTCTTCTGTAACTTCCACTTTAATGGTAATGAGATCTTCATCCTGAAAAAAATACAAACCATAGAGAAGACTCCTAATAATAAGAAGATGAAATTGCCCGAAACCTCATTTATATCTACCTGATCCACCTGATAGTCCTGTAGCTCAGAGTAACCCTGCTCATCATCATCTTGGGCATAGGGAGGACATGGACTTTTCTCTGGTGGATTTTTCTCACTGGATCCATCTGTGGGACACAGAGACTGAATACATTGTCTATATGTGATGAGCAGATGATGGGGAAGGGGTCTCAGTGACCCTCATACCTGGTCTCTCCTCTATCATCAAGAAGATCTACTCCTACCTGGTGATGTGGGGGTCAGATGATGGGGGGGGGGGATCTAGGGGCCCCTCCATACTGCCCTCTACCATCTCTCCTCTTACCTGGTGATGTGGGGGTCAGATGATGGGGGGGGGGGATCTAGGGGCCCCTCCATACTGCTCTCTACCATCTCTCCTCTTACCTGGTGATGTGGGGGTCAGATGATGGGGGGGGGGATCTAGGGGCCCCTCCATACTGCTCTCTACCATCTCTCCTCTTACCTGGTGATGTGGGGGTCAGATGATGGGGGAGGGGGGATCTAGGGGCCCCTCCATACTGCTCTCTACCATCTCTCCTCTTACCTGGTGATGTGAGGGTCAGATGATGGGGGGGGGGGATCTAGGGGCCCCTCCATACTGCTCTCTACCATCTCTCCTCTTACCTGGTGATGTGGGGGTCAGATGATGGGGGGGGGGGGATCTAGGGGCCCCTCCATACTGCTCTCTACCATCACTCCTCTTACCTGGTGATGTGGGGGTCAGATGATGAGGGGGGGGGATCTAGGGGCGCCTCCATACTGCTCTCTACCATCTCTCCTCTTACCTGGTGATGTGGGGGTCAGATGATGGGGGGGGGGGGATCTAGGGGCCCCTCCATACTGCTCTCTACCATCTCTCCTCTTACCTGGTGATGTGGGGGTCAGATGATGAGGGGGGGGATCTAGGGGCCCCTCCATACTGCCCTCTACCATCTCTCCTCTTACCTGGTGATGTGAGGGGTCAGATGATGGGGGAGGGGGGATCTAGGGGCCCCTCCATACTGCTCTCTACCATCACTCCTCTTACCTGGTGATGTGGGGGTCAGATGATGAGGGGGGGGGATCTAGGGGCCCCTCCATACTGCCCTCTACCATCTCTCCTCTTACCTGGTGATGTGGGGGTCAGATGATGGGGGGGGGGGGATCTAGGGGCCCCTCCATACTGCTCTCTACCATCTCTCCTCTTACCTGGTGATGTGGGGTCAGATGATGGGGGGGGGGGATCTAGGGGCCCCTCCATACTGCTCTCTTCCATCTCTCCTCTTACCTGGTGATGTGGGGGGTCAGATGATGGGGGGGGGGGGATCTAGGGGCCCCTCCATACTGCTCTCTACCATCTCTCCTCTTACCTGGTGATGTGGGGGGTCAGATGATGGGGGGGGGGGGGATCTAGGGGCCCCTCCATACTGCTCTCTACCATCTCTCCTCTTACCTGGTGATGTGGGGGTCAGATGATGGGGGGGGGATCTAGGGGCCCCTCCATACTGCTCTCTTCCATCTCTCCTCTTACCTGGTGATGTGGGGGGTCAGATGATGGGGGGGGGGATCTAGGGGCCCCTCCATACTGCTCTCTACCATCTCTCCTCTTACCTGGTGATGTGGGGGGTCAGATGATGGGGGGGGGGATCTAGGGGCCCCTCCATACTGCTCTCTACCATCTCTCCTCTTACCCGGTGATGTGAGGGGTCAGATGATGGGGGGGGGGGGATCTAGGGGCCCCTCCATACTGCTCTCTACCATCTCTCCTCTTACCCGGTGATGTGAGGGGTCAGATGATGGGGGGGGGGGATCTAGGGGCCCCTCCATACTGCTCTCTACCATCTCTCCTCTTACCTGGTGATGTGGGGGTCAGATGATGGGGGGGGGGGGGGATCTAGGGGCCCCTCCATACTGCTCTCTACCATCTCTCCTCTTACCTGGTGATGTGGGGGTCAGATGATGAGGGGGGGGATCTAGGGGCCCCTCCATACTGCTCTCTACCATCTCTCCTCTTACCTGGTGATGTGGGGGTCAGATGATGAGGGGGGGGATCTAGGGGCCCCTCCATACTGCCCTCTACCATCTCTCCTCTTACCTGGTGATGTGGGGGTCAGATGATGAGGGGGGGGATCTAGGGGCCCCTCCATACTGCCCTCTACCATCTCTCCTCTTACCTGGTGATGGGGGGGGGGAATCTAGGGGCCCCTCCATACTGCTCTCTACCATCACTCCTATTACCTGATGACGTGGGGGGTCAGATGATGGGGGGGGGGATCTAGGGGCCCCTCCATACTGCTCTCTACCATCACTCCTATTACCTGGTGATGTGGGGGTCAGATGATGGGGGGGGGGGGAATCTAGGGGCCCCTCCATACTGCTCTCTACCATCTCTCCTCTTACCTGGTGATGTGGGGGTCAGATGATGGGGGGGGGGGGGATCTAGGGGCCCCTCCATACTGCTCTCTACCATCACTCCTCTTACCTGGTGATGTGAGGGGTCAGATGATGGGGGGGGGATCTAGGGGCCCCTCCATACTGCTCTCTACCATCTCTCCTCTTACCTGGTGATGTGGGGGTCAGATGATGGGGGGGGATCTAGGGGCCCCTCCATACTGCTCTCTACCATCTCTCCTCTTACCTGGTGATGTGGGGGTCAGATGATGGGGGGGGGGGGATCTAGGGGCCCCTCCATACTGCTCTCTACCATCTCTCCTCTTACCTGGTGATGTGGGGGTCTGGTGGTCGTCCATCATCACCTCCTTGTACAGATCCTTGTGTCCTTCTAAATACTCCCACTCCTCCATGGAGAAATAGACGTTGACATCCTGACACCTTATAGGAACCTGACAACACAATGACACCGTCCTCATCATCCTCCAGACACATCATCCCTTGTGTTAGTGTAATGTCCCAGCATTCCCAGCAGCGCTCACCTCTCCGGTCAGCAGCTCAATGATCTTATTAGTCAGCTCCAGGATCTTCTGCTTGTTGTTTTTCTTCTCATGGATGATGGATAGAGATGGAACCTTCTCCGTGATGGAGCTCTGGGTCGGGTGCGATCCTCCTGAGATATTTGGGTATCTGCTGGAGTTGATGCACTCACCAGACGTCTTATTCACTACGGTGTAATCCTGTATATAGAGAGCAACATTGATCTTTATCACTATATACATAGAGATGTGGCCATGGGGTATATTTCCCACAATCCCTCACCTCTCCAGTCAGTAGGCAGAGGATCTCCAGTGTAAGGGTTAATATCCCTTGTGACCAATGTCTCTCATCCACATCCATCCTCTGGAAATTACATACCCGTCCACGTGGGAAGAAATGTATGTCACATGACTACACAGGGCACCCTAAAATACAACAGAAAAAGGTATTATATCATAAGAGAATAGAAAAGAAACTAAAGTCTGCTCCTCCCGTAATTATATATATATATATATATATATATATATATATACACACACACACACAAATATACAGCCCACCCCACCTCCCCATATAGTGTGAGACTCCACGGACTGTTATACCCCAAATCCCCCCCCCCAAACCACCACTCCCCCCCCCCCGCTGACTCCCCCCCACACACACACACACACACACTTTACTAGCTTTGGCAATGCCAAATATCTATTCGGATGTGCCAATAAAGCCTGTTTGATTTGATTTGATAGGACACTACAGTCTTCTGATCTGCGGCGACCTAAACGCCAGGACTGGCACAGAGAAAGACTTCCTGTCCTCTGGTGGAAACCTGCACATCCCGGTAGGTAAGTAACTACCAGCCAGACCAACAAGGGGCCACCCGAGCAGTGAAGGACTTCAATAACATCCTGTACACCACGGCAGAACTAGCAGGCCTGAAACAGACAAAGCCCAAGAGACCGACTAACAAACAGTCTCACAAATGGTTTGACAGTGACTGCAAGGCTCTACGCCGTTCTCTAAGGGCAGCCTCCAACCAGAAACACAGAGACCCCAACAACAGAGAGTCGAGGGAAGCCTACAACAATCTATGCAAGCAATACAAGGGCACCCTCAGAGAGAAGAAACAGAGATACCTCTCCCACAAAATACAGCAACTAGAGGACTCCCTCCAGGACAGCTCATTCTGGGAGACCTGGCACCACATGGGCACAAAGCCCAAGAAAAACTCTCTCCACATCCAAAATGGCAATATCTGGCTCAACTACTTCAGAGGTCTCTACAAAAACATCCCAGAAGAAGAACTAACTCCAGAACAGCAACAGATAATCACCAAACTGAGGGACATGGAGAAAGTCATCAAAGACTTCCAGAACCCTCTGGACTCACCAATCACCATAAAAGATATACAGGAAAGAATTGTCCTGCTGAAAGGCAAAAAGGCCAGTGGCCCTGACGGCATCCTACCAGAGATGATCAAATACAGCCCTCCAGCAATACACGCGGCACTGGCAAAGCTATTCACCCTCGTGCTCAATGCTGGACACTTCCCCGAAGACTGGAACAAAGGGCTCATAACCCCCATCTACAAGAATGGGGACCAATATGACCCCAACAACTACAGAGGGATCTGCGTCAGCAGCACGCTGGGGAAACTGTTCAACAGCATCATCAATAACAGAATCCTCACCTTCCTCACACAACACGGGGTCCTCAGCAAGAGCCAAGCAGGGTTCATGCCAAACCACCGCACCACAGACCATATCTACACCCTGCACAGCCTCATCAAGACGCACGTCCACAACACCAGAAGAGGCAAGATATTCGCCTGCTTCGTGGACTTTAAGAAGGCGTTTGATTCAGTATGGCACCCAGGCCTACTTCTAAAACTCCTAGAGAGTGGAATAGGAGGAAAACGTACGACGTCATCAAGAGCTCCTACACCGGAAACCAGTGCAGTGTGAAGGTGAATGGGAAAAGGACCGCATACTTCCAACAGGCCCGAGGGGTCAGACAAGGCTGTAGCCTGAGCCCAACGCTCTTCAACATCTATATCAATGAACTGGCTACAGCCCTGGAGGCCTCACCAACCCCAGGCCTCACCCTGAACAATCGAGAGGTGAAGTTCCTGCTATACGCCGATGACCTCCTACTCCTGGCCCCCACCGAGAAAGACCTCCAAGAAAGCCTGTCAGTGCTGGAAAAATTCAGCACCACATGGGCCCTACCCATCAACCAGAAGAAGACCAAAGTCATGGTATTCCAGAAGAAGGGCCACAATAAAGCCTCCACCACCTCACAATTCACACTGAACGGCTCCACACTGGAGAAAACCAACAGCTACACCTACCTGGGGCTGGAGCTCAGCCAATCAGGAAGCTTCAAAGCAGCAATAGAAACCCTCAAAGCAAAAGCCTGCAGAACCTTCTACGCCATCAGAAGACAACTGTACCACCTCAAACCACCGGTGAGGGTCTGGATGAAGATATTTGACGCTGTCATCACCCCGATCCTTCTCTATGGCAGTGAGGTTTGGGGCCCAGCCACCTACCCAGACCAGTCAAAGTGGGATTCCAGCCCAACAGAGAACTTCCACCTGGAGTTCTGCAAATACCTTCTCCATGTCCATCGCAGCACCTCCAACATGGCCTGCAGGGCAGAGCTAGGCAGACTCCCCCTATAGCTCACCATACAGAAGAGGGCGCTATCATTCTGGACTCACATACAGGGCAGCAGTCCTGGCTCTTACCACCACCAAGCCTAGCTGAGCCACAGAGCCCAGAGAAAAGCTGATATCCCCCCAACCAAGCATCAGCCATCTGCCAAGCCAAAACCCCCAACATGCCCTGAACAAGGCTCAAATAAAAGGAGTCATTGAGAGAGACAGAGAGCGGTACATCGAGGAATGGAGAAGCGCAATAACTAACTCCAAGAAACTCACCAATGTGTACCAATCCCTACAAAGGGACTACACCATGGCCACCTACCTGGAGAGAATACGCCACCCCAAGCACAGACAGACCCTGAGCCGGTACAGACTGAGCGCCCACAACCTAGAGATAGAGACGGGGCGATACAGGCAGACGTACAAGCCACGGGAGAAGAGACTGTGCCAGCACTGTGACCAGGGGGCCCTAGAAGACCAGACCCACTTCCTGCTACACTGCACCAAATACTCAGCTGTGAGGGCCGTCTACTACCAAAGACTCTCTGCCCACATCCCAGACTTCATATTTGCAGATGAGAAGAGGAAACTCTACATCCTACTGGGAGAAGAAGAGGCCACTGTGGAGATCGCTGCCCAATACGTATCCACCTGTCAAATCAAATCAAATAGGCTTTATTGGCACGTCCGAATGGATATTTGGCATTGCCAAAGCTAGTAAAGTGGGGTGGGGGGGGGGGGGTGGAGTTGGAGTCGAGGGTGAGAGTATGGGGTAAGGGGGTGGGGGGGTGGCTGATTTGGGATATAACAGTCCACGGAGTCTCAACTTCCTCTTAGTTGGTGACCGCTATATGGGGGGGGGGGTGGTTTGGGGTATATCAGTCCGTGGAGTCTCATCTTCCTCTGGTTTGGTGACAGCTGGACACGTATTGGGCAGCGATCTCCACAGTGGCCTCTTCTTCTCCCAGTAGGATGTAGAGTTTCCTCTTCTCGTCTGGGATGTGGGCAGAGAGTCTTTGGTAGTAGACGGCCCTCACAGTCTGCTCCTCCTGTATGTATATATATATATATTACACTACAGTCTGCTCCTCCTGTATATATATATTACACTACAGTCTGCTCCTCCTGTATATATATATATATATATTACACTACAGTCTGCTCCTCCTGTATATATATATATATATTACACTACAGTCTGCTCCTCCTGTATATATATATATATTACACTACAGTCTGCTCCTCCTGTATATATATATATTACACTACAGTCTGCTCCTCCTGTATATATATATTACACTACAGTCTGCTCCTCCTGTGTGTATATATTACACTACAGTCTGCACCTCCTGTATATATATATTACACTACAGTCTGCTCCTCCTGTGTGTATATATTACACTACAGTCTGCACCTCCTGTATATATATATTACACTACAGTCTGCTCCTCCTGTATATATATATTACACTACAGTCTGCTCCTCCTGTGTGTATATATATATATATATATATATATATTACACTACAGTCTGCTCCTCCTGTGTGTATATATTACACTACAGTCTGCTCCTCCTGTATATATATATTACACTACAGTCTGCTCCTCCTGTGTGTATATATATATATATATTACACTACAGTCTGCTCCTCCTGTATATATATATTACACTACAGTCTGCTCCTCCTGTATATATATATTACACTACAGTCTGCTCCTCCTGTATATATATTACACTACAGTCTGCTCCTCCTGTATATATATTACACTACAGTCTGCTCCTCCTGTATATATATATTACACTACAGTCTGCTCCTCCTGTATATATATATTACACTACAGTCTGCTCCTCCTGTATATATATATTACACTACAGTCTGTTCCTCCTGTATATATATATTACACTACAGTCTGTTCCTCCTGTATATATATATATTACACTACAGTCTGCTCCTCCTGTATATATATATATTACACTACAGTCTGCTCCTCCTGTATATATATATATTACACTACAGTCTGCTCCTCCTGTATATATATATTACACTACAGTCTGCTCCTCCTGTATATATATATTACACTACAGTCTGCTCCTCCTGTATATATATATATTACACTACAGTCTGCTCCTCCTGTATATATATATTACACTACAGTCTGCTCCTCCTGTATATATATATTACACTACAGTCTGCTCCTCCTGTATATATATATTACACTACAGTCTGCTCCTCCTGTATATATATATTACACTACAGTCTGCTCCTCCTGTATATATATATTACACTACAGTCTGCTCCTCCTGTATATATATATTACACTACAGTCTGCTCCTCCTGTATATATATATTACACTACAGTCTGCTCCTCCTGTATATATATATTACACTACAGTCTGCTCCTCCTGTATATATATATATTACACTACAGTCTGCTCCTCCTGTATATATATATATATTACACTACAGTCTGCTCCTCCTGTATATATATATATTACACTACAGTCTGCTCCTCCTGTATATATATATTACACTACAGTCTGCTCCTCCTGTATATATATATTACACTACAGTCTGCTCCTCCTGTATATATATATATTACACTACAGTCTGCTCCTCCTGTATATATATATATTACACTACAGTCTGCTCCTCCTGTATATATATATTACACTACAGTCTGCTCCTCCTGTATATATATATTACACTACAGTCTGCTCCTCCTGTATATATATATTACACTACAGTCTGCTCCTCCTGTATATATATATTACACTACAGTCTGCTCCTCCTGTATATATATATTACACTACAGTCTGCTCCTCCTGTATATATATATATATTACACTACAGTCTGCTCCTCCTGTATATATATATATATTACACTACAGTCTGCTCCTCCTGTATATATATATATATTGCACTACAGTCTGCTCCTCCTGTATATATATATATTACACTACAGTCTGCTCCTCCTGTATATATATATATTACACTACAGTCTGCTCCTCCTGTATATATATATATTACACTACAGTCTGCTCCTCCTGTATATATATATATTACACTACAGTCTGCTCCTCCTGTATATATATATATTACACTACAGTCTGCTCCTCCTGTATATATATATATTACACTACAGTCTGCTCCTCCTGTATATATATATATTACACTACAGTCTGCTCCTCCTGTATATATATATTACACTACAGTCTGCTCCACCTGTATTATATATACATTCACCTGCAGTGTCTTCCCGTTCTCTCCTTTTTGGCTCCTTATTTTCAGGTCTCCCCCTTGCCAGCAATGGTTCCGTCTGCAGAAAGTTGAATGATGGGAGTTGTAGTTCTCAGTGGATTACAAGGTCTGACTATAAGCGCAACAAGGAGGAAGAGAAAGTCACGTGACCCACACGGCCCTTCATCTCACGTCACATAACGTAGTCGTCTCGCGGTCTAAAAATCACATGACCTAAACGTCACGTGATCTAACGTCCCATGACCTTTTCTGTCACATGATCTAAAATAATCACATGACCCTCCCGTCACATGACATAGCCGTCACACGCTATAAACGTCACATGATCTACGAAATCCATAAGCTTTATGTCACATGACCTCACGTCACCTGACGTACAAGTCACATGACGTTATTGGTTTTCAGATTTCTGGAGGAAAACAAGAAATCTCCAAACCCTCACAATAAACCAATGGACAAAAATCTCTAGAGAACCCATATAATCCCTGGTCTACTGTATAGTCTCCTCATAGTCACAGTATATAGATATATACAGCGTGTATACAGCCTGGAAGATTCTCCTCATAGTCACAGTATATAGATATATACAGCGTGTATACAGCCTGGGAGATTCTCCTCATAGTCACAGTATATAGATATATACAGAGTGTGTATACAGCCTGGGAGAGTCTCCTCATAGTCACAGTATATAGATATATACACAGTGTGTATACAGACCGGAAGATTCTCCTCATAGTCACAGTATATAGATATATATACAGCGTGTATACAGCCTGGGAGATTCTCCTCATAGTCACAGTATATAGATATATACAGCGTGTGTATACAGCCTGGGAGAGTCTCCTCATAGTCACAGTATATAGATATATACCGCGTGTATACAGACTGGAAGATTCTCCTCATAGTCACAGTATATAGATATATACAGCGTGTATACAGCCTGGAAGATTCTCCTCATAGTCACAGTATATAGATATATACAGAGTGTGTATACAGCCTGGGAGAGTCTCCTCATAGTCACAGTATATAGATATATATACAGCGTGTATACAGCCTGGAAGATTCTCCTCATAGTCACAGTATATAGATATATACACAGTGTGTATACAGACCGGAAGATTCTCCTCATAGTCACAGTATATAGATATATACAGAGTGTGTATACAGCCTGGGAGAGTCTCCTCATAGTCACAGTATATAGATATATACACAGTGTGTATACAGACCGGAAGATTCTCCTCATAGTCACAGTATATAGATATATATACAGCGTGTATACAGCCTGGGAGATTCTCCTCATAGTCACAGTATATAGATATATACAGCGTGTGTATACAGCCTGGGAGAGTCTCCTCATAGTCACAGTATATAGATATATACCGCGTGTATACAGACTGGAAGATTCTCCTCATAGTCACAGTATATAGATATATACAGCGTGTATACAGCCTGGAAGATTCTCCTCATAGTCACAGTATATAGATATATACAGAGTGTGTATACAGCCTGGGAGAGTCTCCTCATAGTCACAGTATATAGATATATACAGAGTGTGTATACAGCCTGGGAGAGTCTCCTCATAGTCACAGTATATAGATATATACACAGTGTGTATACAGACCGGAAGATTCTCCTCATAGTCACAGTATATAGATATATATACAGCGTGTATACAGCCTGGGAGATTCTCCTCATAGTCACAGTATATAGATATATACAGCGTGTGTATACAGCCTGGGAGAGTCTCCTCATAGTCACAGTATATAGATATATACAGCGTGTATACAGCCTGGGAGATTCTCCTCATAGTCACAGTATATAGATATATACAGCGTGTATACAGCCTGGGAGATTCTCCTCATAGTCACAGTATTTAGATATATACAGTGTGTATACAGACCGGAAGATTCTCCTCATAGTCACAGTATATAGCTATATACCACGTGTATACAGCCTGGAAGATTCTCCTCATAGTCACAGTATATAGATATATACACAGTGTGTATACAGACCGGAAGATTCTCCTCATAGTCACAGTATATAGATATATACAGAGTGTGTATACAGACCGGAAGATTCTCCTCATAGTCACAGTATATAGATATATACAGAGTGTGTATACAGACCGGAAGATTCTCCTCATAGTCACAGTATATAGATATATACAGTGTGTATACAGACCGGAAGATTCTCCTCATAGTCACAGTATATAGATATATACAGTGTGTATACAGACCGGAAGATTCTCCTCATAGTCACAGTATATAGCTATATACCACGTGTATACAGCCTGGAAGATTCTCCTCATAGTCACAGTATATAGATATATACAGTGTGTATACAGACCGGAAGATTCTCCTCATAGTCACAGTATATAGCTATATACCACGTGTATACAGCCTGGAAGATTCTCCTCATAGTCACAGTATATAGATATATACACAGTGTGTATACAGACCGGAAGATTCTCCTCATAGTCACAGTATATAGATATATACCACGTGTATACAGCCTGGAAGATTCTCCTCATAGTCACAGTATATAGATATATACACAGTGTGTATACAGACCAGAAGATTCTCCTCATAGTCACAGTATATAGATATATACCGCGTGTATACAGACTGGAAGATTCTCCTCATAGTCACAGTATATAGATATATACAGTGTGTATACAGACCGGAAGATTCTCCTCATAGTCACAGTATATAGATATATACACAGTGTGTATACAGACTGGAAGATTCTCCTCATAGTCACAGTATATAGATATATACACAGTGTGTATACAGACCGGAAGATTCTCCTCACAGTCACAGTATATAGATATATACACAGTGTGTATACAGACTGGAAGATTCTCATCATAGTCACAGTATATAGATATATACACAGTGTGTATACAGACCGGAAGATTCTCCTCATAGTCACAGTATATAGATATATACCGCGTGTATACAGACTGGAAGATTCTCCTCATAGTCACAGTATATAGATATATACAGTGTGTATACAGACTGGAAGATTCTCCTCATAGTCACAGTATATAGATATATACACAGTGTGTATACTGACTGGAAGATTCTCCTCATAGTCACAGTATATAGATATATACACAGCGTGTATACAGACTGGAAGATTCTCCTCATAGTCACAGTATATAGATATATACAGCATGTATACAGACCGGAAGATTCTCCTCATAGTCACAGTATATAGATATATACAGCATGTATACAGCCTGGAAGATTTTCCTCATAGTCACAGTATATAGATATATACAGAGTGTATACAGACTGGAAGATTTTCCTCATAGTGATGTATGTATGCTTAATCTATATGGTGGCTTACTTTTTCCTTTATCTGCCTCCTGTTAAGCCCTACTCATACTGATCTTTGTTTATTGATGATTCCAGTACTTGGTTATGCAACACTCAGGAGGGCCAGGGCTGGTATCATGGGTAATATCCGATGTGGCCGGCTTTCAAGGGGGGTCCCTGGGTCCCGAAAGTGCACAAAATCTCCTTTTTGATGTCCCCGATTACCCGCCCCCACGTGATATCTGACAATGACAACAGACAACCAGACTTCGGGGGTAATCGTTGCTTTTCTTTTTACTAGCAGGACAAAGTAATACAAATGTACATATGGAGGAATTCTTCACATACAATACAGTGATCTTTGTAGGCAGTGTCCAATTAAGCAGGTGATGGAGCAGGAATGTTTTGGATAATTTAATTAATAGTTGCTTGAGTAGTAAACTTGTATATATTTATAAAGATGGCCTGTATCCAGGGGGTTCGCCCTCAACAACTGGGTGCACGTATGTAGAAGAGCAAATACAATTTTTCTTAGCAGCGGGAGATTCTCGATTTCTGCCAGACTAGCTATGGGCTTCTTAAATATAGATTTGTCCCAAAGACTTACTTGGACAGAGATATACGTGTGAGGTCCCAGATGTATGGATAAAACAAGTCCATCAACTTCAGCGCTTGTAAGATTAGAGCTTCAGAGGAAACACTCTCTGAGAAGGCTCTTGAAAACAGAGGGAAAGACATCTCTGTTTGCTGTATCCTGATAGTGGGAAACCAATATCCATGTGCTCTGTCTGCTGGCCCTTTCTCTACACAAAAAGCCCCAAGCAAAGCCCACTACCCCCCTCGAGGGGGTTCTAACTCCTCCTCCAGGCCAAATCAAGGGAGCTTGATTGGTCCTGAAGGTCACCTGATTATAATGGACACACCTTCACACTGACAACTCAAATTACAATGGCAAAGTATAGGCAGGTGTAGTTCACAAAAACATCCACAAGATGGCACATGCTCTGGAAAAATAGAAATGAAGGAATGAAGGGGGAGTAAATTTTTACCTTATATGCAAATGTCCATACCATCTCGGTCTGCACGGATTATTAAAGGGAATGAGACTAGCAGTACCGGGACATTACAGTTATATCCGCGATGTGCGGTCTGACTGTTTACAAGAGACGCTCGGCGTCACTAGGCAACATTATTCCTACACCCCTAGAGGCGGGATGCTGCAGACGTCACATGGGATGAGCCCGTCGCTGATTGGGCGCACCCATTAAGTGACGTGTTGATGAGGGGAGGCGTTATGGGTTTATAACCCTTCCTTTTACAGCGCCACTCGCGGCTTACCATTCCAGCCAACCGGGCAGCCACCAAGCCCGTGATTGCCCTAAACCAAAACAAAAAGTTCTCAAAAGCCTCTGAGGAACTGTTAATTCAGTAGAAACGCGTCAGGCAGAATGATATGAATGGCAACCAATGTGCCGTGGATTGTGTGTATGTGGACTTAGAAACAGTATCCCACCACAGTTAGCAAAATCAGTGGAGTTTAGCCTGCCCTAGCTCAGTCTGTGAATCTTCTAGGGGATGTGTGAGAGGTGTTAACACTCTAAGTCCCTCAATTGAGCTAGCAGGTTATCTTAGCCAGCTATTTATTCATAGGCTAGTGTTAAACTAACATCTAAGTGGGCTAATTATACGTATGGGATACAGGGTATATGTATTGGAGGGAATAGGTTTCAATTGACAAATAAAGGGATAGAGAATATAAAATCTACACTCTTTTCCCAGTCTCGAGTGTTACCTATATATTTCCCATCTGTGTTTATGTAGCAATCTATGTGAATGCCAGAGATTGTCTGAATAATTGGCTTATTTAGCCCTGGGTGTGAGAGATATTTTTATCCGCATACAAAGAAACATTACACACACACACCACCTACACAATGAACTTTTAATTTATACATTTTTGATAACATTGTGACTTTTAAAGAGTATTAATAAAAGTTAAATTTTAATTGTACTTAAATCCTCGAGTATTTCCTAATTTTTGGTGAATGACATTCAGTACACATACCTTTAATTTATTATATGTTTGTTTAAATTTTTTTTTTTTTTCGGGCTTCTAATAGATTGTCAGACATGGCAGGATTTTTGTCTGGGACTATTGATCATAGCAAATGGTTGAGTGAGACTAAGGAGGTCTTTTCTGAGGAAGATTTACCTCAACAATTTTTCAGGCCCCCCAACAATTCAAGGTTTTTATCAGGTATATGAATTTGGAAATGCAGTGAACTGCTTTAATTTTTCAGGCCCCCCTAAAATTCCAGGCTTTTTCCAGCTCTATATGATCTAGTCACTGTTGTGTATTCCGGCTATTCTGTGTGCGGACAGCCAACAATGAACGCTGTTTCTCCGCTATATATGAACTTGTATCTGTTGTGTATCCCTGTTTTCCAGCGTCCGAGGAAAACTGGACTGATGTCCCTACAGTGTATAGCTCTGAGCTGCTGGTTTTCTTCTTTAGTTCTTGCCTGCCTATCTGAAGCTAATCGCTATCTCGCCCTCAGCAGATGTTTCACTCCCTACCTCTGACTGCTAAAATGGCGAATAGGGCGGCGGCCGTTCTTATGAATAGGAGGTCACATGTTTTCAGCAGCCAATGGGTTTTATCAATTATTTTCACTGCCTCCGTTATTGTAGTTCCTGTCCCACCTCCCCTGCGCAGTTATTGGTGCAAAAAACGCACCAGGAAAGGTGGGAGGGGACACAAATTTTTACTGTGTATGCGGCCTGGTATTCGATTGTGAACGAATACATAGAACGCCATGATATTCGATCAAATACCTATTCAATCGAATGGCGTTCGCTCATCTCTAATGATGTCCTTATTGTGGTCGGGTTATCTTCTCATACATGTAGTGTCCTCCTGATAACCAGCCATGATGTCCTTATTGTGGTCGGGTAATCTTCTCATACATGTAGTGTCCTCCTGATAACCAGCCATGATGTCCTTATTGTGGTCAGGTTATCTTCTCATACATGTAGTGTCCTCCTAATAACCAGCCATGATGTCCTTATTGTGGTCGGGTTATCTTCTCATACATGTAGTGTCCTTCTGATAACCCCCATGATGTCCTTATTGTGGTCTGGTTATCTTCTCATACATGTAGTGTCCTCCTGATAACCAGCCATGATGTCCTTATTGTGGTCTGGTTATCTTCTCATACATGTAGTGTCCTCCTGATAACCCCCATGATGTCCTTATTGTGGCCGGGTTATCTTCTCATACATGTAGTGTCCTCCTGATAACCAGCCATGATGTCCTTATTGTGGTCAGGTTATCTTCTCATACATGTAGTGTCCTCCTGATAACCAGCCATGATGTCCTTATTGTGGTCAGGTTATCTTCTCATACATGTAGTGTCCTCCTGATAACCAGCCATGATGTCCTTATTGTGGTCAGGTTATCTTCTCATACATGTAGTGTCCTCCTAATAACCAGCCATGATGTCCTTATTGTGGTCGGGTTATCTTCTCATACATGTAGTGTCCTTCTGATAACCCCCATGATGTCCTTATTGTGGTCTGGTTATCTTCTCATACATGTAGTGTCCTCCTGATAACCAGCCATGATGTCCTTATTGTGGTCTGGTTATCTTCTCATACATGTAGTGTCCTCCTGATAACCCCCATGATGTCCTTATTGTGGCCGGGTTATCTTCTCATACATGTAGTGTCCTCCTGATAACCAGCCATGATGTCCTTATTGTGGTCAGGTTATCTTCTCATACATGTAGTGTCCTCCTGATAACCAGCCATGATGTCCTTATTGTGGTCAGGTTATCTTCTCATACATGTAGTGTCCTCCTGATAACCAGCCATGATGTCCTTATTGTGGTCAGGTTATCTTCTCATACATGTAGTGTCCTCCTGATAACCAGCCATGATGTCCTTATTGTGGTCTGGTTATCTTCTCATACATGTAGTGTCCTCCTGATAACCAGCCATGATGTCCTTATTGTGGTCAGGTTATCTTCTCATACATGTAGTGTCCTCCTGATAACCAACCATGATGTCCTTATTGTGGTCGGGTTATCTTCTCATACATGTAGTTTCCCCTCCTGATAACCAGCCATGATGTCCTTATTGTGGTCAGGTTATCTTCTCATACATGTAGTGTCCTCCTGATAACCAGCCATGATGTCCTTATTGTGGTCAGGTTATCTTCTCATACATGTAGTGTCCTTCTGATAACCCCCATGATGTCCTTATTGTGGTCTGGTTATCTTCTCATACATGTAGTGTCCCCTCCTGATAACCAGCCATGATGTCCTTATTGTGGTCAGGTTATCTTCTCATACATGTAGTGTCCCCTCCTGATAACCAGCCATGATGTCCTTATTGTGGTCAGGTTATCTTCTCATACATGTAGTGTCCTCCTGATAACCAGCCATGATGTCCTTATTATTGTGGTCGGGTTATCTTCTCATACATGTAGTGTCCCCTCCTGATAACCAGCCATGATGTCCTTATTGTGGTCAGGTTATCTTCTCATACATGTAGTGTCCTCCTGATAACCAGCCATGATGTCCTTATTATTGTGGTCGGGTTATCTTCTCATACATGCAGTGTCCCCTCCTGATAACCAGTCATGATGTCCTTATTGTGGTCGGGTTATCTTCTCATACATGTAGTGTCCTCCTGATATCCAGCCATGATGTCCTTATTGTGGTCAGGTTATCTTCTCATACATGTGGTGTCCTCCTGATAACCAGCCATGATGTCCTTATTGTGGTCAGGTTATCTTCTCATACATGTAGTGTCCTCCTGAAAACCAGCCATGATGTCCTTATTGTGGTCAGATTATCTTCTCATACATGTAGTGTCCTCCTGATAACCAGCCATGATGTCCTTATTGTGGTCAGGTTATCTTCTCATACATGTAGTGTCCTCCTGATAACCCCCATGATGTCCTTATTGTGGCCGGGTTATCTTCTCATACATGTAGTGTCCTTCTGATAACCCCCATGATGTCCTTATTGTGGTCAGGTTATCTTCTCATACATGTAGTGTCCTTCTGATAACCTCCATGATGTCCTTATTGTGGTCTGGTTATCTTCTCATACATGTAGTGTCCTCCTGATAACCAGCCATGATGTCCTTATTGTGGTCAGGTTATCTTCTCATACATGTAGTGTCCCCTCCTGATAACCAGCCATGATGTCCTTATTGTGGTCGGGTTATCTTCTCATACATGTAGTGTCCTCCTGATAACCAGCCATGATGTCCTTATTATTGTGGTCGGGTTATCTTCTCATACATGTAGTGTCCCCTCCTGATAACCAGCCATGATGTCCTTATTGTGGTCAGGTTATCTTCTCATACATGTAGTGTCCTCCTGATAACCCCATGATGTCCTTATTGTGGTCAGGTTATCTTCTCATACATGTAGTTTCCCCTCCTGATAACCAGCCATGATGTCCTTATTGTGGTCAGGTTATCTTCTCATACATGTAGTGTCCTCTCCTGATAACCAGCCATGATGTCCTTATTGTGGTCAGGTTATCTTCTCATACATGTAGCATCCTCCTGATAACCAGCCATGATGTCCTTATTGTGGTCGGGTTATCTTCTCATACATGTAGTGTCCTCCTGATAACCAGCCATGATGTCCTTATTGTGGTCAGGTTATCTTCTCATACATGTAGTGTCCTCCTGATAACCAGCCATGATGTCCTTATTGTGGTCAGGTTATCTTCTCATACATGTAGTGTCCTCCTGATAACCAGCCATGATGTCCTTATTGTGGTCAGGTTATCTTCTCATACATGTAGTGTCCTCCTGATAACCCCCATGATGTCCTTATTGTGGCCGGGTTATCTTCTCATACATGTAGTGTCCTTCTGATAACCCCCATGATGTCCTTATTGTGGTCTGGTTATCTTCTCATACATGTAGTGTCCTTCTGATAACCAGCCATGATGTCCTTATTGTGGTCAGGTTATCTTCTCATACATGTAGTGTCCTCCTGATAACCAGCCATGATGTACTTATTGTGGTCAGGTTATCTTCTCATACATGTAGTGTCCTCCTGATAACCAGCCATGATGTCCTTATTGTGGTCAGGTTATCTTCTCATACATGTAGTGTCCCCTCCTGATAACCAGCCATGATGTCCTTATTGTGGTCAGGTTATCTTCTCATACATGTAGTGTCCTCTCCTGATAACCAGCCATGATGTCCTTATTGTGGTCAGGTTATCTTCTCATACATGTAGCATCCTCCTGATAACCAGCCATGATGTCCTTATTGTGGTCGGGTTATCTTCTCATACATGTAGTGTCCTCCTGATAACCAGCCATGATGTCCTTATTGTGGTCAGGTTATCTTCTCATACATGTAGTGTCCTCCTGATAACCAGCCATGATGTACTTATTGTGGTCAGGTTATCTTCTCATACATGTAGTGTCCTCCTGATAACCAGCCATGATGTCCTTATTGTGGTCAGGTTATCTTCTCATACATGTAGTGTCCCCTCCTGATAACCAGCCATGATGTCCTTATTGTGGTCAGGTTATCTTCTCATACATGTAGTGTCCTCCTGATAACCAGCCATGATGTCCTTATTATTGTGGTCGGGTTATCTTCTCATACATGTAATGTCCCCTCCTGATAACCAGCCATGATGTCCTTATTGTGGTCAGGTTATCTTCTCATACATGTAGTGTCCTCCTGATAACCAGCCATGATGTCCTTATTATTGTGGTCGGGTTATCTTCTCATACATGTAGTGTCCCCTCCTGATAACCAGCCATGATGTCCTTATTGTGGTCAGGTTATCTTCTCATACATGTAGTGTCCTCGTGATAACCAGCCATGATGTCCTTATTATTGTGGTCGGGTTATCTTCTCATACATGCAGTGTCCCCTCCTGATAAACAGCCATGATGTCCTTATTGTGGTCGGGTTATCTTCTCATACATGTAGTGTCCTCCTGATATCCAGCCATGATGTCCTTATTGTGGTCAGGTTATCTTCTCCTACATGTAGTGTCCTCCTGATAACCAGCCATGATGTCCTTATTATTGTGGTCGGGTTATCTTCTCATACATGTAGTGTCCTCCTGATAACCAGCCATGATGTCCTCATTGTGGTCAGGTTATCTTCTCATACATGTAGTGTCCTCCTGATGACCCGCCATGATGTCCTTATTGTGGTCAGGTTATCTTCTCATACATGTAGTGTCCTCCTGATAACCAGCCATGATGTCCTTATTGTGGTCGGGTTATCTTCTCATACATGTAGTGTCCTCCTGATAACCAGCCATGATGTCCTTATTGTGGTCGGGTTATCTTCTCCTACATGTAATGTCCTCCTGATAACCAGCCATGATGTCCTTATTATTGTGGTCGGGTTATCTTCTTATACATGTAGTGTCCTCTCCTGATAACCAGCCATGGTGTCCTTATTGTGGTTGGGTTATCTTCTCATACATGTAGTGTCCTCCTGATAACCAGCCATGATGTCCTTATTGTGGTCGGGTTATCTTCTCATACATGTAGTGTCCTCCTGATAACCAGCCATGATGTCCTTATTGTGGTCTGGTTATCTTCTCATACATGTATTGTCCTCCTGATAACCAGCCATGATGTCCTTATTGTGGTCGGGTTATCTTCTCATACATGTAGTGTCCTCCTGATAACCAGCCATGATGTCCTTATTGTGGTCGGGTTATCTTCTCATACATGTAGTGTCCTCCTGATAACCAGCCATGATGTCCTTATTGTGGTCGGGTTATCTTCTCATACATGTAGTGTCCTCCTGATAACCAGCCATGATGTCCTTATTGTGGTCGGGTTATCTTCTCATACATGTAGTGTCCTCCTGATAACCAGCCATGATGTCCTTATTATTGTGGTCGGGTTATCTTCTCATACATGTAGTGTCCTCCTGATAACCAGCCATGATGTCCTTATTGTGGTCGGGTTATCTTCTCATACATGTAGTGTCCTCCTGATAACCAGCCATGATGTCCTTATTGTGGTCGGGTTATCTTCTCATACATGTAGTGTCCCCTCCTGATAACCAGCCATGATGTCCTTATTGTGGTCAGGTTATCTTCTCATACATGTAGCATCCTCCTGATAACCAGCCATGATGTCCTTATTGTGGTCGGGTTATCTTCTCATACATGTAGTGTCCTCCTGATAACCAGCCATGATGTCCTTATTGTGGTCAGGTTATCTTCTCATACATGTAGTGTCCTCCTGATAACCAGCCATGATGTCCTTATTGTGGTCAGGTTATCTTCTCATACATGTAGTGTCCTCCTGATAACCAGCCATGATGTCCTTATTGTGGTCAGGTTATCTTCTCATACATGTAGTGTCCTCCTGATAACCCCCATGATGTCCTTATTGTGGCCGGGTTATCTTCTCATACATGTAGTGTCCTTCTGATAACCCCCATGATGTCCTTATTGTGGTCTGGTTATCTTCTCATACATGTAGTGTCCTTCTGATAACCAGCCATGATGTCCTTATTGTGGTCAGGTTATCTTCTCATACATGTAGTGTCCTCCTGATAACCAGCCATGATGTACTTATTGTGGTCAGGTTATCTTCTCATACATGTAGTGTCCTCCTGATAACCAGCCATGATGTCCTTATTGTGGTCAGGTTATCTTCTCATACATGTAGTGTCCCCTCCTGATAACCAGCCATGATGTCCTTATTGTGGTCAGGTTATCTTCTCATACATGTAGTGTCCTCTCCTGATAACCAGCCATGATGTCCTTATTGTGGTCAGGTTATCTTCTCATACATGTAGCATCCTCCTGATAACCAGCCATGATGTCCTTATTGTGGTCGGGTTATCTTCTCATACATGTAGTGTCCTCCTGATAACCAGCCATGATGTCCTTATTGTGGTCAGGTTATCTTCTCATACATGTAGTGTCCTCCTGATAACCAGCCATGATGTACTTATTGTGGTTAGGTTATCTTCTCATACATGTAGTGTCCTCCTGATAACCAGCCATGATGTCCTTATTGTGGTCAGGTTATCTTCTCATACATGTAGTGTCCCCTCCTGATAACCAGCCATGATGTCCTTATTGTGGTCAGGTTATCTTCTCATACATGTAGTGTCCTCCTGATAACCAGCCATGATGTCCTTATTATTGTGGTCGGGTTATCTTCTCATACATGTAATGTCCCCTCCTGATAACCAGCCATGATGTCCTTATTGTGGTCAGGTTATCTTCTCATACATGTAGTGTCCTCCTGATAACCAGCCATGATGTCCTTATTATTGTGGTCGGGTTATCTTCTCATACATGTAGTGTCCCCTCCTGATAACCAGCCATGATGTCCTTATTGTGGTCAGGTTATCTTCTCATACATGTAGTGTCCTCGTGATAACCAGCCATGATGTCCTTATTATTGTGGTCGGGTTATCTTCTCATACATGCAGTGTCCCCTCCTGATAAACAGCCATGATGTCCTTATTGTGGTCGGGTTATCTTCTCATACATGTAGTGTCCTCCTGATATCCAGCCATGATGTCCTTATTGTGGTCAGGTTATCTTCTCCTACATGTAGTGTCCTCCTGATAACCAGCCATGATGTCCTTATTATTGTGGTCGGGTTATCTTCTCATACATGTAGTGTCCTCCTGATAACCAGCCATGATGTCCACATTGTGGTCAGGTTATCTTCTCATACATGTAGTGTCCTCCTGATGACCCGCCATGATGTCCTTATTGTGGTCAGGTTATCTTCTCATACATGTAGTGTCCTCCTGATAACCAGCCATGATGTCCTTATTGTGGTCGGGTTATCTTCTCATACATGTAGTGTCCTCCTGATAACCAGCCATGATGTCCTTATTGTGGTCGGGTTATCTTCTCCTACATGTAATGTCCTCCTGATAACCAGCCATGATGTCCTTATTATTGTGGTCGGGTTATCTTCTTATACATGTAGTGTCCTCTCCTGATAACCAGCCATGGTGTCCTTATTGTGGTTGGGTTATCTTCTCATACATGTAGTGTCCTCCTGATAACCAGCCATGATGTCCTTATTGTGGTCGGGTTATCTTCTCATACATGTAGTGTCCTCCTGATAACCAGCCATGATGTCCTTATTGTGGTCTGGTTATCTTCTCATACATGTATTGTCCTCCTGATAACCAGCCATGATGTCCTTATTGTGGTCGGGTTATCTTCTCATACATGTAGTGTCCTCCTGATAACCAGCCATGATGTCCTTATTGTGGTCGGGTTATCTTCTCATACATGTAGTGTCCTCCTGATAACCAGCCATGATGTCCTTATTGTGGTCGGGTTATCTTCTCATACATGTAGTGTCCTCCTGATAACCAGCCATGATGTCCTTATTGTGGTCGGGTTATCTTCTCATACATGTAGTGTCCTCCTGATAACCAGCCATGATGTCCTTATTATTGTGGTCGGGTTATCTTCTCATACATGTAGTGTCCTCCTGATAACCAGCCATGATGTCCTTATTGTGGTCGGGTTATCTTCTCATACATGTAGTGTCCTCCTGATAACCAGCCATGATGTCCTTATTGTGGTCGGGTTATCTTCTCATACATGTAGTGTCCCCTCCTGATAACCAGCCATGATGTCCTTATTGTGGTCAGGTTATCTTCTCATACATGTAGTGTCCTCCTGATAACCAGCCATGATGTCCTTATTATTGTGGTCGGGTTATCTTCTCATACATGTAGTGTCCTCCTGATAACCAGCCATGATGTCCTTATTGTGGTCGGGTTATCTTCTCATACATGTAGTGTCCTCCTGATAACCAGCCATGATGTCCTTATTGTGGTCAGGTTATCTTCTCATACATGTAGTGTCCCCTCCTGATAACCAGCCATGATGTCCTTATTGTGGTCAGGTTATCTTCTCATACATGTAGTGTCCTCCTGATAACCAGCCATGATGTCCTTATTGTGGTCGGGTTATCTTCTCATACATGTAGTGTCCTCCTGATAACCAGCCATGATGTCCTTATTGTGGTCGGGTTATCTTCTCATACATGTAGTGTCCTCCTGATAACCAGCCATGATGTCCTTATTGTGGTCAGGTTATCTTCTCATACATGTAGTGTCCCCTCCTGATAACCAGCCATGATGTCCTTATTGTGGTCAGGTTATCTTCTCATACATGTAGTGTCCTCCTGATAACCAGCCATGATGTCCTTATTGTGGTCGGGTTATCTTCTCATACATGTAGTGTCCTCCTGATAACCAGCCATGATGTCCTTATTGTGGTCGGGTTATCTTCTCATACATGTAGTGTCCTCCTGATAACCAGCCATGATGTCCTTATTGTGGTCGGGTTATCTTCTCATACATGTAGTGTCCTCCTGATAACCAGCCATGATGTCCTTATTATTGTGGTCGGGTTATCTTCTCATACATGTAGTGTCCTCCTGATAACCAGCCATGATGTCCTTATTGTGGTCGGGTTATCTTCTCATACATGTAGTGTCCTCCTGATAACCAGCCATGATGTCCTTATTGTGGTCGGGTTATCTTCTCATACATGTAGTGTCCTCCTGATAACCAGCCATGATGTCCTTATTGTGGTCAGGTTATCTTCTCATACATGTAGTGTCCCCTCCTGATAACCAGCCATGATGTCCTTATTGTGGTCAGGTTATCTTCTCATACATGTAGTGTCCTCCTGATAACCAGCCATGATGTCCTTATTGTGGTCGGGTTATCTTCTCATACATGTAGTGTCCTCCTGATAACCAGCCATGATGTCCTTATTGTGGTCAGGTTATCTTCTCATACATGTAGTGTCCTCCTGATAACCAGCCATGATGTCCTTATTGTGGTCGGGTTATCTTCTCATACATGTAGTGTCCTCCTGATAACCAGCCATGATGTCCTTATTGTGGTCGGGTTATCTTCTCATACATGTAGTGTCCTCCTGATAACCAGCCATGATGTCCTTATTGTGGTCAGGTTATCTTCTCATACATGTAGTGTCCTCCTGATAACCAGCCATGATGTCCTTATTGTGGTCGGGTTATCTTCTCATACATGTAGTGTCCTCTCCTGATAACCAGCCATGATGTCCTTATTGTGGTCGGGTTATCTTCTCATACATGTAGTGTCCTTCTGATAACCTCCATGATGTCCTTATTGTGGTCGGGTTATCTTCTCATACATGTAGTGTCCTCCTGATAACCAGCCATGATGTCCTTATTGTGGTCGGGTTATCTTCTCATACATGTAGTGTCCTCCTGATAACCAGCCATGATGTCCTTATTGTGGTCGGGTTATCTTCTCATACATGTAGTGTCCTCCTGATAACCAGCCATGATGTCCTTATTGTGGTCGGGTTATCTTCTCATACATGTAGTGTCCTCTCCTGATAACCAGCCATGATGTCCTTATTGTGGTCAGGTTATCTTCTCATACATGTAGTGTCCTCCTGATAACCAGCCATGATGTCCTTATTGTGGTCAGGTTATCTTCTCATACATGTAGTGTCCTCCTGATAACCAGCCATGATGTCCTTATTGTGGTCAGGTTATCTTCTCATACACGTAGTGTCCTCCTGATAACCAGCCATGATGTCCTTATTGTGGTCGGGTTATCTTCTCATACATGTAGTGTCCTCCTGATAACCAGCCATGATGTCCTTATTATTGTGGTCGGGTTATCTTCTCATACATGTAGTGTCCTCCTGATAACCAGCCATGATGTCCTTATTGTGGTCAGGTTATCTTCTCATACACGTAGTGTCCTCCTGATAACCAGCCATGATGTCCTTATTGTGGTCGGGTTATCTTCTCATACATGTAGTGTCCTTCTGATAACCAGTCATGATGTCCTTATTGTGGTCGGGTTATCTTCTCATACATGTAGTGTCCCCTCCTGATAACCAGCCATGATGTCCTTATTGTGGTCGGGTTATCTTCTCATACATGTAGTGTCCTCCTGATAACCAGCCATGATGTCCTTATTATTGTGGTCGGGTTATCTTCTCATACATGCAGTGTCCCCTCCTGATAACCAGCCATGATGTCCTTATTGTGGTCGGGTTATCTTCTCATACATGTAGTGTCCTCCTGATATCCAGCCATGATGTCCTTATTGTGGTCAGGTTATCTTCTCCTACATGTAGTGTCCTCCTGATAACCAGCCATGATGTCCTTATTATTGTGGTCAGCTTATCTTCTCATACATGTAGTGTCCTCCTGATGACCAGCCATGATGTCCTTATTGTGGTCAGGTTATCTTCTCATACATGTAGTGTCCTCCTGATAACCAGCCATGATGTCCTTATTGTGGTCGGGTTATCTTCTCATACATGTAGTGTCCTCCTGATAACCAGCCATGATGTCCTTATTGTGGTCAGGTTATCTTCTCATACATGTAGTGTCCTCCTGATGACCCGCCATGATGTCCTTATTGTGGTCAGGTTATCTTCTCATACATGTAGTGTCCTCCTGATAACCAGCCATGATGTCCTTATTGTGGTCAGGTTATCTTCTCATACATGTAGTGTCCTCCTGATAACCAGCCATGATGTCCTTATTATTGTGGTCAGGTTATCTTCTCATACATGTAGTGTCCCCTCCTGATAACCAGCCATGATGTCCTTATTGTGGTCGGGTTATCTTCTCATACATGTAGTGTCCTCCTGATAACCAGCCATGATGTCCTTATTGTGGTCGGGTTATCTTCTCATACATGTAGTGTCCTCCTGATAACCAGCCATGATGTCCTTATTGTGGTCGGGTTATCTTCTCATACATGTAGTGTCCTCCTGATAATTTCCTCTTTGTAGACAGGTTATGATGAGGTTTCTGCCGTCATGGTCGTATCCATTGGCAACCGATCAAGGGAACTGGTGTCACCACGAAGATGATTAATGGTTTGAAAACTCTACAAAATGTTTAATTAATAATAGTTGCAATAGTGCGATTTCTCTGTGATCCTTTTGTCATTGTGTCGGGTATTTGTTGAACATTCTTGTATTACACATAATCCTATTCTACTAATATTCTAAATGGGAAAGTTTGGATGTTTGTTCCTCAATCACGCAAAAATGGCTGAACGGATTTGAAAGAAATTCGGCACTCAGATAGGTTGTAACCTCGATTAACACATCGGCTACTTTGTATCCCGGTAAATGACATGGCTTCACCACTGTTATGGATTTATGGTCACATACTATATTACACTGCTCTTATCTGAGTTTCTGAGAAAGCCAGGGCTGTTATCTCTCTGTGTAAACATTCACTAACCCTTGGTGTTCATGCATTAGCATGTTATCTGATCTGCTACCGTCATTGATGACAAACTGACATGGGCAATCACCTTAAATCCAAATTGGCAGTTTTTCAATTTTAAACATGTCAGGAAAAAGAAAATCTAATTTGCCACAACCAACGAGAGCTATGAAGGAGCCAGACGACACAGAGCTCTCTTCAAGCGGAGCTGAGGGGGATCATCGACACCAACAATACACTCATTATATGCCATTGCAGCGAGCTGCTGAGATGCCGCAACAATCCTGGGCACAGTGCGAGGAATGAGTTCAGCGGCAGGACAGCTTTTGAAATGCCGGACTGGTGGATCATCAACACCAACAACACGCTCATTATATGGCTTCCCAGTGAGCTACTGAGATGCCGAAACATTCACGTGCACTGTGCGACGAACAACATCAGTGCCAGTCCAACTTGAGAGCTGACAAAACGCCAGAGCAGGCGGATCATCAACGCCAACAACACGCTCATTATATGGCATCCCAGTGAGCTGCTGACATGCCGGAACAATCACAGGCACAGTTCAAGAAACAAGTTCAGCAGCAGGACAGCTTGAGAGCTGCCAAAACGCCGGAGCACGCAATACATCGACGGTAGCTATTTGCTAAATTGAGGCGGATCATATATGCCAACGACTCGCAGACGAAGTCGTGGGCAGAGACTAGTTAACCTATATCATTTCCTTTTAATAAAAAAACAGGTAAAACTCTCCCTAGCAAACCTCTGCCTAAGCTGTAGGATCAGCCAAAGAGGAAATGGTCACTTCAAGTGTCTCGCACAAAGCGGAGTATGCCGCCGTTCATAAGCTGCGGTGTTACTTATAGAATAAGTTGAGATATCACTAGTTCTAATCAGTCGGTGATATATGCTGAATATATAAAGCACATTCTCCTTTTTTCTTATAGCTAGAAATCTTGGCAGTATGAGAAAGTTAAGACTCGCAGTTTTCATGAGCTACCAGGAACGTACCAGAGATACAGCCATTTGAAGGATCGTTCTCCTTCGGCAATGCCACAGCTCTACATAATGCATTGAGTACAGTTGTAAGGGACAGGCTTAGAGCATTGCGAGTGACGACTTTACAGCCTGTTTTCTATTAAAAGGAAGTTAGATTGTTAAACATTTTTGGGATAAACTTAACCTAACACCCCTTGGCACATTAGTGAAAAAATCAGAAAAAAATATGGGAGCTACACTCTAGCTTTTTGACCCTATACTTAGATTTGTAGACAATTAAAAGATAAACAGAAGTGTAATGTTGGGGGTGGGACGTGGTTAGCTGACACTGCACGAGGACGAGTGGTACGCTGCTCTCCGGCCTACTACATTCTATCTGTCCAATATCAGCAACATTAACAGCTTCATTTACTTCTAGTCACCCAGGGGTTCTCTCTCAAACCCCAGCTAATCGTTTTGGGGCATTTTCATCAGTGCCCAGTATGTATACCATCAGGTTCCAGAAGCGCAGCTTCAGACACCCGCCATTTTACACCACCAGCCTCAACATGGCCAGGGCCCATTCATGTTCTACAACACCACACCCCGACCACCTCACTCCTAGGGGCACATCTTCCACCCACACCAGTGGCCTCTGACCCGGTCTCAGACTCCTCTATGGGATAGCTCTCTCATTCTGTGTTTTTACAGGCCTCCAGCCATCCAGCCTACAATAAACCTCCCAGGCGGTATATCTGGCCGGCACACAGTGGTCCTCCAAGCACCTACACCCGAGCCTTCACCCACCCACCCATAAACATCACTAGGTTTACCTGACCACTGACCGGTCATCAGTGATAGATACCTGGAGCTCTCTGAACCTCAAGGCGAGTTGTCAACTTGTTTCCATTCCCTTACCGATGGATTTTTCCTATCTCATCTGCAGTATCTGTATCTTGCTCCATCCGGCTGGCTGTCTACCACACTAACAGAGTCCATCTAACCCACAACATGCGGCCTTGTGCCAGACAGAGAGGGCAAACAACCCTTTACATGTACTCCATCTGATTGGCGCGGTCGCAGAAAACTCCTCTAGTTCTTTTATTGATTATGCTGAAAAGGCATTTAACCCAGTAGACTGGACCTTTATGAACCAGACATGTCAGCATTTCGGTGCCCCCCACTGTTCATTCAGTAGATAATGGATGTTTATTCATGTCCCAGTGTCAAGATTAGAGTCAATGGTGGTCTCTGCACAGCCTTCGATATTAAGAGTGGCACTAAACTAGGTACGAGACACTGATCCAGCACATGCCATGTCAGGCCCCTCTCCTGCAGGGAGTGCAATGTTAGGGTGCATTCACACTGAGTAAACGCTAGCTTATTTTGTAGAGTAAAATTACACTTGTAAATTTTGCTATCCCATTGACTTCAATGATATTTTTTTACAAGTGTAAAAATACGCCTGTAAAAAATACGCCTGTAAAAAATACGCCTGTAAAAATACGCCTGTAAAATGTCATTGAAGTCAATGGGATAGCAAAATTTACAAGTGTAATTTTACTCTACAAAATAAGCTAGCGTTTACTCAGTGTGAATGCACCCTTAGGCTGTATTCACACAGAGTAACGCCAGGCGTTTTTTGTGTGTTTTTTGCACATAGCGCCGCGTTTACGCCGCGCTATTTAGCGGTGGCGTTGCCCGGCGTTAACGCGGCGCTATGTGCAAAAAACACACAAAAAACGCCTGGCGTTACTCTGTGTGAATACAGCCTAAGGGTATTGCCCATCAGACTGCTGCATTTGCTGTTGACCCCTCTATGACCCTGCCTCGGATAGCGACACTCCTGTCCAAATTTGTCCTACTCTCTAATTTCAAAATAAACACCTCCAAATCTGAAGCATTGTGTGTAAACTGCCCAACATCTCTATTGACTAGTGTATCACCGTTCCCTCTACTCACTGATTCCATCAGATATCTCAGCCTTGAACTGACGCCCTCGTCAGGCCGCTGATACGACATTGTAACTACACTCCATTGGCTTCTGATATTAATATGCAGATTCAGTATGTTTCCTGGAGTAGCCGCTCTCACCTACTGCAAATGATGGTCCTGCCCAAGTGCTGGACCTTTCCCAAACCCTACTAATACCTCTTCCTACTTCTTTTCTCAGCTCTCTGCACAAACTCTTCTTATACTACATTGGCGCAACTCCAAATTATAAATTGCCCTCTCACCCCAGGATGTTGCCCCCCCCCCCTTCCCAGTGTCCCTGGTTCCAAGAATCTACCTAGAAACTAGTTAACAAATGGAACAAGACGCCATAAGTATTTGTCTGATCTCTCCCCCAAGTGTTGGCTCTGCCACAGAGAGAGTGGTAATTACACACGTGGACACAATTGTTGTTACCCTCGTGTAATTACAGAAAACCCCCCAATGGTCCCAAAAATAACCAGAATCTGACAAAAGTAATAAGGAATAAAAAGTCTATGAAAATGAAGAAATGAAGGTCAGACTTTGCGTTTCGCTCATGACACGGCCTGGACAGAGATGACGGTGTAACACTCAGGAGGGCCAGGGCTGGTATCACGGTAATATATCCGATGTGGCCGGCTTTCAGGGGGTCCCTGGGTCCCGAAAGTGCACAAAATCTCCTTTTTGATGTCCCCGACTACCCACCCCCGCTCTGATATCTGACAGTGACAACAGACAACCAGGCTTCGGGGGCAATCGTTGCTCTTTTTACTAGCAGGACAAAGTAATACAAATGTACATATGGGGGAATTCTTCACATGCAATACAGCAATCTTTGTAGGCAGTGTCCAATTAAGCAGGTGATGGAGCTTGGAGCAGGAATGTTTTGGATAGTTTAATTAATAGTTGCTTGAGTAGTAAACTTGTATATACTTGTAAAGACGGCCTGTATCCAGGGGGTTAGTCCTCAACAACTGGGTAGACGTATGTAGGGGAGCGACTAGAAGTGCCGGCAGCGAGTGATCCTCGATTTCTGCCAGGCTAGCTATGGGCTTCTTAAATATAGATTTGTCCCAAAGACTTACTTGGATAGAGAGATACGTGTAGACGTCCCAGATGTATGGATAGGCAGGTCCGTCAACTTTAGCGCTTGTAAGATTGGAGCTTCAGAGGAAAACACTCTCTGAGAAGGATCTTGAGTACAGAGGAAGAGACATCTCTGCTTGCTGTGGGAGCTGACGGCCATTTCTCAGTTCTCCATGTGCCCAGTCTGCTGCTGTTTCTCCACACAAAAGCTAAAAGCAAAGCTCCCTACCCCCCTCGAGGGGGTTGTAACTCGATCCCTCCTCCAGGCCAAATCAAGGGAGCTTGATTGATCCTGGAGGTCACCTGATTATAATGGACACACCCTCACACTGACAACTCAAATTACAATGGCAAAGTATAGGCAGGTGTAGTTCACAAAAACATCCACAAGATGGCGCATGCTCTGGAAAAATAGAAATGAAGGAATGAAGGGGGAGTAAATCTTTACCTTATATGCAAATGTTCATACTATCTCGGTCTGCAAGGACTATTAGTGGGAATTGGACTAGCAGTACCGGGACATTACAACGGTTCTCGTAATATTTTAACCTATTGGGGCAATTGCTGCGATCAGACGATTCCTGTAACGGTCAATGAGACTTCTGCCCCTCTCAGCAGGGATTTTGGGCCCCTCCTCTGCTCCAGTTGTCTCGGGGGTGAAGGGGCCTTCTCCAGATGCCAGGTTTCAGCTCCTTCCAATAGGACATAGGTGCGGGCCCATAGAAGCCACTTCAGAATAGTCCAATGTTCTCCTCTTAGCCATTCTTGGGGGGGGGGGGGGGGTTTAGCTGTTGTGTTTTAGGGTCATTATCCTGTTACAAGACCCAGGACCTGCGACTGAGAGTGTATTTGAACAGCACCACAAGTACACGCCCCTTTACAAACGTCAAAGCGCTAGTCACTCCATAAAGTAACAGGTGGTTAAACAAGTACAGCCGACCCAATAACAGATGCTAGATTAGAGATGGGGCAGAAAG
This sequence comes from Leptodactylus fuscus, assembly GCF_031893055.1. NCBI lineage: Eukaryota > Metazoa > Chordata > Amphibia > Anura > Leptodactylidae > Leptodactylus > Leptodactylus fuscus. The sequence continues at coordinate 71,162 of NW_027440260.1, read as the reverse complement.
CCGAACATAAAGGATGTTGGATGGACCACCCCTAGCCCAGAATACTACCTAGTCACGATTCAAGAGAGTATGCAGAAGTGACTACCCAATCAGAAGATCCCAAACCTAACCGAACAAACAAAAAAAAAACTATCAAAAGTAAACCCAACCAAAATACACAAGTGTGAACACAGACCAATTGGCATTTTACAGTATGCTAGAGAAAAATCTAAATAACTGCAGCTAATATAGAGGACAAATCATAAGAAACAACAGGAATTAAGTGTTGTATTATAACACCTATTATACCAGCCATTAATGGACACTCACTAATATTAATGGGTCAGGTTTTTTATTTTATCTGATCCATTTATTGGACACACTAGCATCAGGGACTGTCCGATACTGTCCGTCAGTGTCTGTTAGTGTCAGTTAGTATCCGTCAGTGTCTGTTAGTGTCAGTTAGTATCCGTTAGTGTCCGTTGGTGACAGTTAGTATCCGTTAGTGTGAGTTAGTGTCCGTCAGTGTCTGTTAGTTTCAGTTAGGCTGGTCTTACACGACTGTAGTTTAAGTCCGCAAATGGTCCACAATTGAGGGTTTTCAATTGCGGACCATTTGCGGACACATTATAGAACCCTACATGTCGGGTTTTTCTGTCCGCTTGAGAAGTCGGACATCTTCACTTGCGGACAGGGAAGGAAGGGCACGGAGTGCAAAAGAACGCACCCGATGTCCATTTAAATAAATGACAGGTGTCACGGACACAGCTAGTGTCTGCTTCTAATGTCCGTGACAGATTTTGAGCGGACACTAGGAGCGGACACTACCTGTCGGACACCGACGGTAGTGTGAACGCCCCCTTAGTGTGAGTTAGTGTCCGTTGGTGTCAGTAAGGCTGGTCTTACACGACCGTAATGCATTTGCGGTCCGCAAGTTGCTGATCATCAACTTACACTCCACAGATGTCCGTGAGCTGCCGCACTCGCCCATAGAGTTCTATGGGTGAGTCCGTGCAGTGCCGTGAATTGTGGCCATTGCGGACATGTTCCAAAAAGTGCGGACCTCGGTTGCGGCCCGGCACACCACGGATAAAATATCCAGTGGTGTACGAGGCCGCATTGACTATAATGTGTCCTCAAATGGTCCGCTATTGAAAACCCTCAATTGCGGACCATTTGCGGACTTAAACTACTGTCGTGTAAGACCAGCCTTAGTGTCCGTTAGTGTCAATTAGTGTCAGTGATGCCCCTGGTACTGTACACCTTGCTGTGGATACTGACCCTGACTGCAGCACATCGCACCTTCCTGGGAATACTGGCGCTGTTGTTCAAATGGCCGAAACTGTTGTTGGGGTTGTGCTGGCATGGGACCGGACTGTATAAGACTGGCATGATGTTTCGGATCCTGCTCTCCCTGGAACTGGTTAAGAATGTTTATGATGGTTGACTGGCACAAGAGCTGGCGTTCAGGAGGGATCTTCTCCATGTGCCTTGCCACCATCATGCCGAAATGCTCATTAGCACTCCATTCTGTTCGTCTTTGCATGAAAGCCAGCACTTGAGCATCCAGCATGGAACGTGAATCCATGCCTGTCCCTTCTGCTTGTTTTCTTTTTTCCCACGTCCGGTAATTCTTTTTGGACTTGGGGGCTCGACCAGACTCGGTGATGAAGGGGTTTGTGAAGGAGATGACACGTGAGAACTTTCCAGTGTGTTTTGCTCCTCAGGCTCACCTTCCAGTGTGCTTTGCTCTTCAGGCTCACCTTCCAGTGTGCTTTGCTCCTCAGGCTCACCTTCCAGTGTGCTTTTCTCCTCAGGCTCACCTTCCAGTGTGCTTTGCTCCTCAGGCTCACCTTCCAGTGTGCTTTGCTCCTCAGGCTCACCTTCCAGTGTGCTTTGCTCCTCAGGCTCACCTTCCATTGTGCTTTGCTCCTCAGGCTCACCTTCCAGTGTGCTTTGCTCCTCAGACTCACCCTCCAGTGTGCTTTGCTCCTCAGGCTCACCTTCCAGTGTGCTTTGCTCCTCAGACTCACCCTCTAGTGTGCTTTGCTCCTCAGGCTCACCTTCCAGTGTGCTTTGCTCCTCAGGCTCACCTTCCAGTGTGCTTTGCTCCTCAGGCTCACCTTCCAGTGTGCTTTGCTCCTTAGGCTCACCTTCCAGTGTGCTTTGCTCCTCAGACTCACCCTCCAGTGTGCTTTGCTCCTCAGGCTCACCTTCCAGTGTGCTTTGCTCCTTAGGCTCACCTTCCAGTGTGCTTTGCTCCTCAGGCTCACCTTCCAGTGTGCTTTGCTCCTCAGGCTCACCTTCCATTGTGCTTTGCTCCTCAGGCTCACCTTCCAGTGTGCTTTGCTCCTCAGACTCACCCTCCAGTGTGCTTTGCTCCTCAGGCTCACCTTCCAGTGTGCTTTGCTCCTCAGACTCACCCTCCAGTGTGCTTTGCTCCTCAGGCTCACCTTCCAGTGTGCTTTGCTCCTCAGGCTCACCTTCCAGTGTGCTTTGCTCCTCAGGCTCACCTTCCAGTGTGCTTTGCTCCTCAGGCTCACCTTCCAGTGTGCTTTGCTCCTCAGGCTCACCTTCCAGTGTGCTTTGCTCCTCAGGCTCACCTTCCAGTGTGCTTTGCTCCTCAGGCTCACCTTCCAGTGTGCTTTGCTCCTCAGGCTCACCTTCCATTGTGCTTTGCTCCTCAGGCTCACCTTCCAGTGTGCTTTGCTCCTCAGACTCACCCTCCAGTGTGCTTTGCTCCTCAGGCTCACCTTCCAGTGTGCTTTGCTCCTCAGACTCACCCTCCAGTGTGCTTTGCTCCTCAGGCTCACCCTCCAGTGTGCTTTGCTCCTCAGGCTCACCTTCCAGTGTGCTTTGCTCCTCAGACTCACCCTCCAGTGTGCTTTGCTCCTCAGGCTCACCTTCCAGTGTGCTTTGCTCCTCAGGCTCACCTTCCAGTGTGCTTTGCTCCTCAGGCTCACCTTCCAGTGTGCTTTGCTCCTTAGGCTCACCTTCCAGTGTGCTTTGCTCCTCAGACTCACCCTCCAGTGTGCTTTGCTCCTCAGGCTCACCTTCCAGTGTGCTTTGCTCCTTAGGCTCACCTTCCAGTGTGCTTTGCTCCTTAGGCTCACCTTCCAGTGTGCTTTGCTCCTGAGGCTCACCTTCCAGTGTGCTTTGCTCCTCAGGCTCACCTTCCAGTGTGCTTTGCTCCTCAGGCTCACCTTCCAGTGTGCTTTGCTCCTCAGGCTCACCTTCCAGTGTGCTTTGCTCCTCAGGCTCACCTTCCAGTGTGCTTTGCTCCTCAGACTCACCCTCCAGTGTGCTTTGCTCCTCAGGCTCACCTTCCAGTGTGCTTTGCTCCTCAGGCTCACCTTCCAGTGTGCTTTGCTCCTCAGGCTCACCTTCCAGTGTGCTTTGCTCCTCAGGCTCACCTTCCAGTGTGCTTTGCCCCTCAGGCTCACCTTCCAGTGTGCTTTGCTCCTCAGGCTCACCTTCCAGTGTGCTTTGCTCCTCAGACTCACCCTCCAGTGTGCTTTGCTCCTCAGACTCACCCTCCAGTGTGCTTTGCCCCTCAGGCTCACCTTCCAGTGTGCTTTGCTCCTCAGGCTCACCTTCCAGTGTGCTTTGCTCCTCAGACTCACCCTCCAGTGTGCTTTGCTCCTCAGGCTCACCTTCCAGTGTGCTTTGCCCCTCAGGCTCACCTTCCAGTGTGCTTTGCTCCTCAGGCTCACCTTCCAGTGTGCTTTGCTCCTTAGGCTCACCTTCCAGTGTGCTTTGCTCCTCAGGCTCACCTTCCAGTGTGCTTTGCTCCTCAGACTCACCCTCCAGTGTGCTTTGCTCCTTAGGCTCACCTTCCAGTGTGCTTTGCTCCTCAGGCTCACCTTCCAGTGTGCTTTGCTCCTCAGACTCACCCTCCAGTGTGCTTTGCTCCTCAGGCTCACCTTCCAGTGTGCTTTGCCCCTCAGGCTCACCTTCCAGTGTGCTTTGCTCCTCAGGCTCACCTTCCAGTGTGCTTCGCCCCTCAGGCTCACCTTCCAGTGTGCTTTGCTCCTCAGGCTCACCTTCCAGGTTGTCAAGAGTTCTGCAAAAACACAAAGAATGTTTTAGTATTTTTTACTGCCAGACTAAACAATTTCCCTGTACTCTGTATATAAATATATACTCACTCTCCAATCTCCATCCATGAGTTGTTGCGTGTACATGTACGGTTTTTTCGTACGGCGACCAGATCCGCTCTTGGTCCCTTTTGGTCTCTGCACGTGTTCCAGCGAGTTTTGATATCATCAATTGAAATAAAAATTTAAAAAATGAATCACCCTGTATGAAAATGAAAATGTTTGCTGATTTTGTAGTGTTTCACAGTAGAGGCGGAGTCCCACTCATCAGGGCGCAGTGTCTTGTAGATTTCCCCCCAGGCGCAGTGTCTTGTAGATTTCCCCCCAGGCGCGGTTGTTGGTATTTTCTCCAGATAGTCCTCGCACCTTTTATCCCACAGTAATGGGCGGTCCTGGAAAATATTGTCAATTTGGTTTGATTACGACCAATAAAACATTATGAAATATTACAGTATTGTGTTACCCTGCGGCTCATTCCCGAGTAGCCATAACTAACCCCCCCACCTGGCAATGGCCCCTAGTAGCCATAACTAACCCCCCCACCTGGCAATGGCCCCTAGTAGCCATAACTAACCCCCCCACCTGGCAATGGTCCCTAGTAGCCATAACTAACCCCCCCACCTGGCAATGGTCCCTGGTGGCCATAAATAACCCCACGACCACCTGGCAATGGTCCATAGTAGCCATAACTAACCCCCCCACCACCTGGCAATGGTCCCTAGTAGCCATAACTACCCCCCCCCCCACCTGGCAATAGTCCCTAGTAGCCATAACTAACCCCCCCACCTGGCAATGGTCCCTGGTAGCCGTAACTAACCCCCCCCCCCACCTGGCAATGGTCCCTAGTAGCCATAACTAACCCCCCCACCACCTGGCAATGGTCCCTAGTAGCCATAACTAACCCCCCCACCTGGAAATGGTCCCTAGCAGCCATAACTAACCCCCCCACCTGGCAATGGTCCCTAGTAGCCATAACTAACCCGCCACCTGACAATGGCCCCTAGTAGCCATAACTAACCCCCCCACCTGGCAATGGTCCCTAGTAGCCATAACTAACCCCCCCACCTGGCAATGGCCCCTAGTAGCCATAACTAACCCCCCCACCTGGCAATGGTCCCTAGTAGCCATAACTAACCCCCCCACCTGGCAATGGTCCCTGGTGGCCATAACTAACCCCACCACCACCACCTGGCAATGGACGCTGGTAGCCATAACTAATCCCCCCCTGGCAATGGTCCCTAGTAGCCATAACTAACCCCCCCTGGCAATGGTCCCTAGTAGCCATAACCCCTGCCCACCTTGCAATGGTCCCTAGTAGCCATAACTAACCCCCCCACACACACCTTGCAATGGTCCCTAGTAGCCATAAATAACCCCCCCCCCACCTGACTAGGGTCCCTAGTAGCCATAACAAACCCCCCCCACATGGCAATGGTCCCTAGTAGGAATAACTAACCCCCCCCCCCACCTGGCAATGGTCCCTAGTAGCCATAACTACCCCCTCCCCCCACCTGGCAATGGTCCCTAGTAGCCATGACTAACCCCCCACCTTGCAATGGTCCCTAGTAGCCATAACTAACCCCCCCTCCACCTGGCAATGGTCCCTAGTAGCCGTAACTAACCCCCCACCACCACCACCTGGCAATGGTCCCTAGTAGCCATAACTAACCCCCCCACCTGGCAATAGTCCCTAGTAGCCATAACTAACCCCACCACCACCTGCCAATGGTCCCTAGTAGCCATAACTAATCCCCCCACCACCACCTGCCAATGGTCCCTAGTAGCCATAACTAACCCCCCCACCACCTGGCAATGGTCCCTAGTAGCCATAACTAACCACTCACCTGGCAATGGTCCCTAGTAGCCATAACTAACCCCCCCACCTGGCAATGGTCCCTAGTAACCATAACTAACCCCCCCACCTGGCAATGGTCCCGAGTAGCCATAACTAAACCCCCCCCCCACCTGGCAATGGTCCCTAGTAGCCATAACTAACCCCCCCACCTGGCAATGGTCCCTAGTAGCCATAACTAACCCCCCCCCCCCACTTGGCAATGGTCCCTAGTAGCCATAACTAACCCCCCCACCTGGCAATGGTCCCGAGTAGCCATAACTAACCCCCCCGCCTGGCAATGGTCCCTAGTAGCCATAACTAACCCCCCCACCTGGCAATGGTCCCTAGTAGCCATAACTACCCCCCCCCCCCACCTGGCAATGGTCCCTAGTAGCCATAACTAACCCCCCATCACCACCTGGCAATGGTCCCTAGTAGCCATAACTAACCCCCCCACCACCTGGCAATGCTCCCTAGTAGCCATAACTAACCCCCCCCCCCACCTGGCAATGGTCCCTAGTAGCCATAACTAACCCCACCACCACCTGGCAATGCTCCCTAGTAGCCATAACTAACCCCCCCCCCCACCACCACCTGGCAATGGTCCCTAGTAGCCATAACTAACCCCCCCCCACCTGGCAATGGTCCCTATTATCCATAACTAACCCCCCCACCTGGAAATGGTCCCTAGCAGGCATAACTAACCCCCCCCACCTGGCAATGGTCCCTAGTAGCCATAACTAACCCCCCCCACCTTGCAATGGTCCCTAGTAGCCATGACTAACCCCCCCACCTGGCAATGGTCCCCGGTGGCCATAACCCGCCCCCCCACCTGGCAATGGTCCCTAGTAGCCATAACTAACCCCCCCTCCCCACCTGGCAATGGTCCCTGGTAGCCATAACTAACCCCCCCACCTTGCAATGGTCGCTAGTAGCCATAACTAACCCCCCCACACCTGGCAATGGTCCCTAGTAGCCATAACTAACCCCCCACACTTGGCAATGGTCCCTGGTAGCCATAACTAACCCCCCCCCCCACCTGGCAATGGTCCCTAGTAGCCATAACTAACCCCCCCCGGCAATAGTCCCTAGTAGCCATAACTACCCCCCCGCCCACATTGCGATGGTCCCTATTATCTACAACTAACCCCCCCCCCACCTGGCAATAGTCCCTAGTAGCCATAACTACCCCCCCCCGCCCACATTGCAATGGTCTCTATTATCCATAACTAACCCCCCCCCCCCCCTGGCAATGGTCCCTAGCAGGCATAACTAACCCCCCCCCCCACCTGGCAATGGTCCCTAGTAGCCATAACTAACCCCCCCCACCTGGCAATAGTCCCTAGTAGCCATGATTAACCCCCCCCACACCTGGCAATGGTCCCTAGCAGGCATAACTAACCCCCCCCCACACCTGGCAATGGTCCGTAGTAGCCATAACTAACCCCCCCAAGTTGCAATAGTCCCTAGTAGCCATGACTAACCCCCCCACATGGCAATGGTCCCCGGTGGCCATAACTAGCCCCCCCCCCCACCTGGCCATGGTCCCTAGTAGCCATAACTACCCCCCCACCCCACCTGGCAATGGTCCCTGGTAGCCAGAACTAACCCCCCCACCTTGCAACGGTCCCTAGTAGCCATAACTAACCCCCCCCACACACCTGGCAATGGTCCCTAGTAGCCATAACTAACCCCCCACACTTGGCAATGGTCCCCAGTAGCCATAACTAACCCCCCCCCCACCACCTGGCAATGGTCCCTAGTAGCCATAACTACCCCCCCCCGCCCACATTGCAATGGTCTCTATTATCCATAACTAACCCCCCCCCCCCCCCCCTGGCAATGGTCCCTAGCAGGCATACCTAACCCCCCCCCCCCCACCTGGAAATGGTCCCTAGTAGCCATAACTAACCCCCCCCCCCCCACCTGGCAATAGTCCCTAGTAGCCATAACTAACCCCCCCCCCCCACCTGGCAATGGTCCCTATTATCCATAACTAACCCCCCCACCTGGCAATGGTCCCTAGCAGGCATAACTACCCCCCCCCCCCCCCGCCCACATTGCAATGGTCTCTATTATCCATAACTAACCCCCCCACACACCTGGCAATGGTCCCTAGTAGCCATAACTAACCCCCCCCCCACCTGGCAATGGTCCCTGGTAGCCATAACTAACCCCCCCACCTGGCAATGGTCCCTAGTAGCCATAACTAACCCCCCACCTGACAATGGCCCCTAGTAGCCATAACTAACCCCCCCACCTGGCAATGGTCCCTAGTAGCCATAACTAACCCCCCACCTGACAATGGCCCCTAGTAGCCATAACTAACCCCCCCACCTGGCAATGGTCCCTAGTAGCCATAACTAACCCCCCACCTGACAATGGCCCCTAGTGGCCATAACTAACCCCCCCACCTGGCAATGGTCCCTAGTAGCCATAACTAACCCCCCACCTGACAATGGCCCCTAGTAGCCATAACTAACCCCCCCACCTGGCAATGGTCTCTAGTAGCCATAACTAACCCCCCCACCTGGCAATGGCCCCTAGTAGCCATAACTAACCCCCCCACCTAGCAATGGTCCCTAGTAGCCATAACTAACCCCCCCACCTGGCAATGGTCCCTAGTAGCCATAACTAACCCCCCCACCTGGCAATGGTCCCTGGTGGCCATAACTAACCCCACCACCACCACCTGGCAATGGACGCTGGTAGCCATAACTAATCCCCCCCTGGCAATGGTCCCTAGTAGCCATAACCCCTGCCCACCTTGCAATGGTCCCTAGTAGCCATAACTAACCCCCCCCCACACACCTTGCAATGGTCCCTAGTAGCCATAACTAACCCCCCCCCCCACCTGACTAGGGTCCCTAGTAGCCATAACAAACCCCCCCCACATGGCAATGGTCCCTAGTAGGAATAACTAACCCCCCCCCCCCCCCACCTGGCAATGGTCCCTAGTAGCCATAACTACCCCCTCCCCCCACCTGGCAATGGTCCCTAGTAGCCATGACTAACCCCCCACCTTGCAATGGTCCCTAGTAGCCATAACTAACCCCCCCTCCACCTGGCAATGGTCCCTAGTAGCCGTAACTAACCCCCCACCACCACCACCTGGCAATGGTCCCTAGTAGCCATAACTAACCCCCCCACCTGGCAATAGTCCCTAGTAGCCATAACTAACCCCACCACCACCTGCCAATGGTCCCTAGTAGCCATAACTAATCCCCCCACCACCACCTGCCAATGGTCCCTAGTAGCCATAACTAACCCCCCCACCACCTGGCAATGGTCCCTAGTAGCCATAACTAACCACTCACCTGGCAATGGTCCCTAGTAGCCATAACTAACCCCCCCACCTGGCAATGGTCCCTAGTAACCATAACTAACCCCCCCACCTGGCAATGGTCCCGAGTAGCCATAACTAAACCCCCCCCCCACCTGGCAATGGTCCCTAGTAGCCATAACTAACCCCCCCCACCTGGCAATGGTCCCTAGTAGCCGTAACTAACCCCCCCACACTTGGCAATGGTCCCTAGTAGCCATAACTAACCCCCCCACCTGGCAATGGTCCCGAGTAGCCATAACTAACCCCCCCGCCTGGCAATGGTCCCTAGTAGCCATAACTAACCCCCCCACCTGGCAATGGTCCCTAGTAGCCATAACTACCCCCCCCCCCACCTGGCAATGGTCCCTAGTAGCCATAACTAACCCCCCATCACCACCTGGCAATGGTCCCTAGTAGCCATAACTAACCCCCCCACCACCTGGCAATGCTCCCTAGTAGCCATAACTAACCCCCCCCCACCTGGCAATGGTCCCTAGTAGCCATAACTAACCCCCCCACCACCTGGCAATGCTCCCTAGTAGCCATAACTAACCCCCCACCACCACCACCTGGCAATGGTCCCTAGTAGCCATAACTAACCCCCCCCACCTGGCAATGGTCCCTATTATCCATAACTAACCCCCCCACCTGGCAATGGTCCCTAGCAGGCATAACTAACCCCCCCCCCCCCCACCTGGCAATGGTCCCTAGTAGCCATAACTAACCCCCCCACCTTGCAATGGTCCCTAGTAGCCATGACTAACCCCCCCACCTGGCAATGGTCCCCGGTGGCCATAACCCGCCCCCCCACCTGGCAATGGTCCCTAGTAGCCATAACTAACCCCCCCCCTCCCCACCTGGCAATGGTCCCTGGTAGCCATAACTAACCCCCCCACCTTGCAATGGTCGCTAGTAGCCATAACTAACCCCCCCACACCTGGCAATGGTCCCTAGTAGCCATAACTAACCCCCCACACTTGGCAATGGTCCCTGGTAGCCATAACTAACCCCCCCCCACCTGGCAATGGTCCCTAGTAGCCATAACTAACCCCCCCCCCCCGGCAATAGTCCCTAGTAGCCATAACTACCCCCCCGCCCACATTGCAATGGTCCCTATTATCTATAACTAACCCCCCCCCCCCCCACCTGGCAATAGTCCCTAGTAGCCATAACTACCCCCCCCGCCCACATTGCAATGGTGTCTATTATCCATAACTAACCCCCCCCCCCTGGCAATGGTCCCTAGCAGGCATAACTAACCCCCCCCCCCCCACCTGGCAATGGTCCCTAGTAGCCATAACTAACCCCCCCCACCTGGCAATAGTCCCTAGTAGCCATGATTAACCCCCCCCACACCTGGCAATGGTCCCTAGCAGGCATAACTAACCCCCCCCACACCTGGCAATGGTCCCTAGCAGGCATAACTAACCCCCCCCCCCACCACCACCTGGCAATGGTCCGTAGTAGCCATAACTAACCCCCCCACCTTGCAATGGTCCCTAGTAGCCATGACTAACCCCCCCACATGGCAATGGTCCCCGGTGGCCATAACTAGCCCCCCCCACCTGGCCATGGTCCCTAGTAGCCATAACTACCCCCCCACCCCACCTGGCAATGGTCCCTGGTAGCCATAACTAACCCCCCCACCTTGCAACGGTCCCTAGTAGCCATAACTAACCCCCCCCCACACACCTGGCAATGGTCCCTAGTAGCCATAACTAACCCCCCACACTTGGCAATGGTCCCCAGTAGCCATAACTAACCCCCCCCACCTGGCAATGGTCCCCAGTAGCCATAACTAACCCCCCCACCACCACCTGGCAATGGTCCCTAGTAGCCATAACTAACCCCCCACACTTGGCAATGGTCCCTAGTAGCCATAACTACCCCCCCCCCGCCCACATTGCAATGGTCTCTATTATCCATAACTAACCCCCCCCCCCCCTGGCAATGGTCCCTAGCAGGCATACCTAACCCCCCCCCCACCTGGCAATGGTCCCTAGTAGCCATAACTAACCCCCCCCCCCACCTGGCAATAGTCCCTAGTAGCCATAACTAACCCCCCCCCCACCTGGCAATGGTCCCTATTATCCATAACTAACCCCCCCACCTGGCAATGGTCCCTAGCAGGCATAACTACCCCCCCCCCCCCCGCCCACATTGCAATGGTCTCTATTATCCATAACTAACCCCCCCACACACCTGGCAATGGTCCCTAGTAGCCATAACTAACCCCCCCCCCACCTGGCAATGGTCCCTGGTAGCCATAACTAACCCCCCCACCTGGCAATGGTCCCGAGTAGCCATAACTAAACCCCCCCCCCCCACCTGGCAATGGTCCCTAGTAGCCATAACTAACCCCCCCACCTGGCAATGGTCCCTAGTAGCCATAACTAACCCCCCCCCCACTTGGCAATGGTCCCTAGTAGCCATAACTAACCCCCCCACCTGGCAATGGTCCCTAGTAGCCATAACTAACCCCCCCCCCCACTTGGCAATGGTCCCTAGTAGCCATAACTAACCCACCCACCTGGCAATGGTCCCTAGTAGCCATAACTACCCCCCCCCCACCTGGCAATGGTCCCTAGTAGCCATAACTAACCCCCCCACCACCTGGCAATGCTCCCTAGTAGCCATAACTAACCCCCCCCACCTGGCAATGGTCCCTAGTAGCCATAACTAACCCCCCCACCACCTGGCAATGCTCCCTAGTAGCCATAACTAACCCCCCCCCCACCACCTGGCAATGGTCCCGAGTAGCCATAACTAACCCCCCCCCAACCTGGCAATGGTCCCTAGTAGCCATAACTAATCCCCCCACCTGGCAAAGGTCCCTATTATCCATAACTAACCCCCCCCCCCCCACCTGGCAAAGGTCCCGAGTAGCCATAACTAACCCCACCACCACCACCTGGCAATGGTCCCGAGTAGCCATAACTAACCCCCCCACCACCACCTGGCAATGGTCCCTAGTAGCCATAACTAACCCCCCCACCTGGCAATGGTCCGTAGTAGCCATAACTAACCCCCTCCCCACCTGGCAATGGTCCCTAGTAGCCATAACTAATCCCCCCACCTGGCAATGGTCCCTATTATCCATAACTAACCCCCCCCCACCTGGCAAAGGTCCCGAGTAGCCATAACTAACCCCACCACCACCTGGCAATGGTCCCGAGTAGCCATAACTAACCCCCCCACCACCACCTGGCAATGGTCCCTAGTAGCCATAACTAACCCCCCCACCTGGCAATGGTCCCTAGTAGCCATAACTAACCCCCCCAACTGGAAATGGTCCCTAGTAGCCATAAGTAACCCCCCCCCCACCTGGCAATGGTCCCTAGTAGCCATAACTAACCCCCCCCAACTGGAAATTGTCCCAAGTAGCCATAACCAACCCCCCCCCAACTGGAAATTGTCCCTAGTAGCCATAATTACCCCCCACACACATTGCAATGGTCCCTATTATCCATAACTAACCCCCCTCCACCTGGCAATGGTCCCTAGTAGCCGTAACTAACCCCCCAAACTGGAAATGGTCCCTAGTAGCCATAACTACCCCCCCCCCCACCTGGCAATAGTCCCTAGTAGCCATAACTAACCCCCCCCACCTGGCAATGGTCCCTATTATCCATAACTAACCCCCCCACCTGGCAATGGTCCCTAGCAGGCATAACTAACCCCCCCCCCACCGGGCAATGGTCCCTAGTAGCCATAACTAACCCCCCCCACCTTGCAATGGTCCCTAGTAGCCATGACTAACCCCCCCACCTTGCAATGGTCCCTATTATCCATAACTAACCCCCCCACCTGGCAATGGTCCCTAGCAGGCATAACTAACCCCCCCCCCACCGGGCAATGGTCCCTAGTAGCCATAACTAACCCCCCCCCACCTTGCAATGGTCCCTAGTAGCCATAACTAACCCCCCCCACCACCTGGCAATGGTCCCTGGTAGCCATAACTAACCCCCCCACCTTGCAATGGTCCCTAGTAGCCATAACTAACCCCCCCACACCTGGCAATGGTCCCTAGTAGCCATAACTAACCCCCCCCCCGGCAATAGTCCCTAGTAGCCATAACTACCCCCCGCCCACATTGCAATGGTCCCTATTATCTATAACTAACCCCCCCCCCACCCGGCAATAGTCCCTAGTAGCCATAACTACCCCCCCCCCCCCCCGCCCACATTGCAATGGTCTCTATTATCCATAACTAACCCCCCCCCCTGGCAATGGTCCCTAGTAGCCATAACTAACCCCCCCCACCTGGCAATAGTCCCTAGTAGCCATAACTAACCCCCCCCCCACCTGGCAATGGTCCCTAGTAGCCATAACTAACCCCCCCCCACCTGGCAATAGTCCCTAGTAGCCATAACTAACCCCCCCCACACCTGGCAATGGTCCCTATTATCCATAACTAACCCCCCCACCTGGCAATGGTCCCTAGCAGGCATAACTAACCCCCCACCACCTGGCAATGGTCCCTAGTAGCCATAACTAACCCCCCCACCTTGCAATGGTCCCTAGTAGCCATGACTAACCCCCCCACATGGCAATGGTCCCCGGTGGCCATAACTAGCCCCCCCCACCTTGCAACGGTCCCTGGTAGCCATAACTAACCCCCCCCACCTGGCAATGGTCCCCAGTAGCCATAACTAACCCCCCCACCTGGCAATAGTCCCTAGTAGCCATAACTACCCCCCGCCCACATTGCAATGGTCTCTATTATCCATAACTAACCCCCCCCCCCCTGGCAATGGTCCCTAGCAGGCATACCTAACCCCCCCCCCCCCTGGCAATGGTCCCTAGCAGGCATACCTAACCCCCCCCTCCCCTGGCAATGGTCCCTAGCAGGCATACCTAACCCCCCCCCCCACCTGGCAATAGTCCCTAGTAGCCATAACTACCCCCCCGCCCACATTGCAATGGTCCCTATTATCCATAACTAACCCCCCCCACCTGGCAATAGTCCCTAGTAGCCATAAATACCCCCCCGCCCACAATGCAATGGTCTCTATTATCCATAACTAACCCCCCCCTCCTGGCAATGGTCCCTAGTAGCCATAACCAACCCCCCCACCTGGAAATGGTACCTAGTGGCCATAACTAACCCCCCCCACACACACACACTTTGTAATGGTCCCTCTATAACTACCCCCCCCCCCCTTGCAAGGGTCCCTAGTAGCCATAACTAACCCCCCACCACCACTACCTGGCAATGGTCCCTAGGAGGCATAACTAAACCCCCCCCCCACCTGGCAATGGTCCCTAGTAGCCATAACAAATCCCCCCACCTGGCAATGGTCCCTGGTGACCATAACTAGCCCCGCCCCCACCTGGCAATGGTCCCTAGTAGCCATAACTAACCCCCCCCCCACCCCGGCAATAGTCCCTAGTAGCCATAACTACCCCCCCCCCCCCACCTGGCAATGGTCCCTAGTAGCCATAACTAACCCCCCACACTTGGCAATAGTCCCTAGTAGCCATAACTACCCCCCCCCCCACATTGCAATGGTCCCTATTATCCATAACTAACCCCCCCCACCTGGCAATGGTCCCTAGTAGCCATAACCAACCCCCCCCCCACCTGGCAACGGTCCATAGTAGCCATAACTAACCCCCCCCCACCTGGCAATGGTCCCTAGTAGCCATAACTAACCCCCCCCCCCCGCAATAGTCCCTAGTAGCCATAACTACCCCCCGCCCCCACCTGGTAATGGTCTCTATAGCCATAAACAACCCCCCCCACCTCGCAATAGTCCGTAGTAGCCATAACTAAACCCCCCCCACCTGGCAATGGTCCCTATTATCCATAACTAACCCCCCCACCTGGCAATGGTCCCCAGTAGCCATAACTAACCCCCCCCCCCACCTGGCAATGGCCCCTAGTAGCCATAACTAACCCCCTCCCCCACCTGGCAATGGTCCCTAGTAGCCATAACTAATCCCCCCACCTGGCAATGGTCCCTGGTGGCCATAACTAGCCCCCCCCACCTGGCAATGGTCCCTATTATCCATAACTAACCCCCCCACCTGGCAATAGTCCCTAGTAGCCATAACTAACCCCCTCCCCCACCTGGCAATGGTCTCTAGTAGCCATAACTACCCCCCCCCCCCACCTGGCAATGGTCCCTAATAGCCATAACTACTCCCCCCCCACATTGCAATGGTCCCTATTATCCATAACTAACCCCCCCACCTGGCAATAGTCCCTATTATCCATAACTAACCCCCCCCCACCTGGCAATGGTCCCTCGTAGCCATAACTAACCCCCCCCCCACCTGGCAATGGTCCCTAGTAGCCATAACTCACCCCCCTCCCCACTTGGCAATGGTCCCTGGTAGACATAATTAACCCCCCC
Source organism: Leptodactylus fuscus (assembly GCF_031893055.1). Classification (NCBI taxonomy): domain Eukaryota; kingdom Metazoa; phylum Chordata; class Amphibia; order Anura; family Leptodactylidae; genus Leptodactylus; species Leptodactylus fuscus. Next base: position 55,568 of record NW_027440260.1, on the reverse strand, counting down.
CGCGCCCGTCAATAGTCCCTAGTAGCCATAACTAACCCCCTCACCTGGCAATGGTCCCTATTATCCATAACTAACCCCCCCACCTGGCAATGGTCCCTAGTAGCCATAACTAACCCCCCCATCACCACCTGGCAATGGTCCCTAGTAGCCATAACTAACCCCCCCCCCCCCCAACCTGGCAATGGTCCCTAGTAGCCATAACTAACCCCCCCCCACCTGGCAATGGTCCCTAGTAGCCATAACTAACCCCCCCACCTGGCAAAGGTCCCGAGTAGCCATAACTAACCCCACCACCACCACCTGGCAATGGTCCCGAGTAGCCATAACTAACCCCCCCACCACCACCTGGCAATGGTCCCTAGTAGCCATAACTAACCCCCCCACCTGGCAATGGTCCCTAGTAGCCATAACTAACCCCCCCCCCCACCTGGCAATGGTCGCTGGTAGCCATAACTAACCCCCCCACCTGGCAATAGTCCCTAGTAGCCATAACTACCCCCCCGCCCACATTGCAATGGTCTCTATTATCCATAACTAACCCCCCCCCCTGGCAATGGTCCCTAGCAGGCATACCTAACCCCCCCCCCCCCCTGGCAATGGTCCCTAGCAGGCATACCTAACCCCCCCCCACCTGGCAATAGTCCCTAGTAGCCATAACTACCCCCCCGCCCACATTGCAATGGTCCCTATTATCCATAACTAACCCCCCCCACCTGGCAATAGTCCCTAGTAGCCATAAATACCCCCCCGCCCACAATGCAATGGTCTCTATTATCCATAACTAACCCCCCCCTCCTGGCAATGGTCCCTAGTAGCCATAACCAACCCCCCCACCTGGAAATGGTACCTAGTGGCCATAACTAACCCCCCACACACACACACACTTTGTAATGGTCCCTCTATAACTACCCCCCCCCCCTTGCAAGGGTCCCTAGTAGCCATAACTAACCCCCCCCCACCACTACCTGGCAATGGTCCCTAGGAGGCATAACTAAACCCCCCCCCCCACCTGGCAATGGTCCCTAGTAGCCATAACAAATCCCCCCACCTGGCAATGGTCCCTGGTGACCATAACTAGCCCCGCCCCCACCTGGCAATGGTCCCTAGTAGCCATAACTAACCCCCCCCCCCACCCCGGCAATAGTCCCTAGTAGCCATAACTACCCCCCCCCCCACCTGGCAATGGTCCCTAGTAGCCATAACTAACCCCCCACACTTGGCAATAGTCCCTAGTAGCCATAACTACCCCCCCCACATTGCAATGGTCTCTATTATCCATAACTAACCCCCCCCCCACCTGGCAATGGTCCCTAGTAGCCATAACCAACCCCCCCCCCACCTGGCAACGGTCCATAGTAGCCATAACTAACCCCCCCCCCACCTGGCAATGGTCCCTAGTAGCCATAACTAACCCCCCCCTCCCCCCCCGCAATGGTCCCTAGTAGCCATAACTACCCCCCGCCCCCACCTGGTAATGGTCTCTATAGCCATAAACAACCCCCCCCCACCTCGCAATAGTCCGTAGTAGCCATAACTAAACCCCCCCCACCTGGCAATGGTCCCTATTATCCATAACTAACCCCCCCACCTGGCAATGGTCCCCAGTAGCCATAACTAACCCCCCCCCCACCTGGCAATGGCCCCTAGTAGCCATAACTAACCCCCTCCCCCACCTGGCAATGGTCCCTAGTAGCCATAACTAACCACTCACCTGGCAATGGTCCCTGGTGGCCATAACTAGCCCCCCCCCCACCTGGCAATGGTCCCTATTATCCATAACTAACCCCCCCACCTGGCAATAGTCCCTAGTAGCCATAACTAACCCCCTCCCCCACCTGGCAATGGTCTCTAGTAGCCATAACTAAACCCCCCCCCCCCCACCTGGCAATGGTCCCTAGTAGCCATAACTACTCCCCCCCCACATTGCAATGGTCCCTATTATCCATAACTAACCCCCCCACCTGGCAATAGTCCCTATTATCCATAACTAACCCCCCCCCACCTGGCAATGGTCCCTCGTAGCCATAACTAACCCCCCCCCCACCTGGCAATGGTCCCTAGTAGCCATAACTAACCCCCCCCCACACACACACCTGGCAATGGCCCCTAGTAGCCATAACTAACCCCACACACACACACATTGCAATGGTCCCTCCATAACTAACCCCCCCCTTTGCAAGGGTCCCTAGTAGCCATAACTAACCCCTCCCCCCCCCCACCACCTGGCAATGGTCCCTAGCAGGCATAACTAAACCCCCCCCCCACCTGGCAATGGTCCCTAGTAGCCATATCTAATCCCCCCACCTTGCAATGGTCCCTAGTAGCCATGACTAACCCCCCCACCTGGCAATGGTCCCTGGTGGCCATAACTAGCCCCGCCTCCACCTGGCAATGGTCTCTAGTAGCCATAACTCACCCCCCTCCCCACTTGGCAATGGTCCCTGGTAGACATAATTAACCCCCCCCCCGCGCCCGTCAATAGTCCCTAGTAGCCATAACTAACCCCCTCACCTGGCAATGGTCCCTATTATCCATAACTAACCCCCCCACCTGGCAATGGTCCCTAGTAGCCATAACTAACCCCCCCATCACCACCTGGCAATGGTCCCTAGTAGCCATAACTAACCCCCCCCCCCCCAACCTGGCAATGGTCCCTAGTAGCCATAACTAACCCCCCCCCACCTGGCAATGGTCCCTAGTAGCCATAACTAACCCCCCCACCCCCCCACCTGGCAAAGGTCCCGAGTAGCCATAACTAACCCCACCACCACCACCTGGCAATGGTCCCGAGTAGCCATAACTAACCCCCCCACCACCACCTGGCAATGGTCCCTAGTAGCCATAACTAACCCCCCCACCTGGCAATGGTCCCTAGTAGCCATAACTAACCCCCCCCCCCACCTGGCAATGGTCGCTGGTAGCCATAACTAACCCCCCCTGGCAATGGTCCCTAGCAGGCATAACCCCTGCCCACCTTGCAATGGTCCCTAGTAGCCATAACTAACCCCCCCCCCACACACACACACACACACCTTGCAATGGTCCCTAGTAGGCATAACTAACCCCCCCCCCCCACCACCTGGCAATGGTCCCTAGTAGAAATAACTAACCCCCCCCCACCTGACTAGGGTCCCTAGTAGCCATAACAAACCCCCCCACATGGCAATGGTCCCTAGTAGGAATAACTAACCCCCCCCCCACCTGGCAATGGTCCCTAGTAGCCATAACTACCCCCTCCCCCCACCTGGCAATGGTCCCTAGTAGCCATAAACTAACCTCCCCCACCTGGCAATGGTCCCTAGTAGCCATAACTAACCCCCCAAACTGGAAATGGTCCCTAGTAGCCATAACTAACCCCCCCCCTCCCCCCCGGCAATAGTCCCTAGTAGCCATAACTACCCCCCCACATTGCAATGGTCCCTATTATCTATAACTAACCCCCCCACCTGGCAATGGTCCCAAGTAGCCATAACCAACCCCCCCAACTGGAAATTGTCCCTAGTAGCCATAATTACCCCCCCCCCCCCACATTGCAATGGTCCCTATTATCCATAACTAACCCCCCCTCCACCTGGCAATGGTCCCTAGTAGCCGTAACTAACCCCCCAAACTGGAAATGGTCCCTAGTAGCCATAACTAACCCCCCCCCCCCACTTGGCAATAGTCCCTAGTAGCCATAACTAACCCCCCCCAAACCAGGCAATGGTCCCTATTATCCATAACTAACCCCCCCACCTGGCAATGGTCCCTAGCAGGCATAACTAACACCCCCCCACCTGGCAATGGTCCCTAGTAGCCATAACTAACCCCCCCACCTTGCAATGGTCCCTAGTAGCCATGATTAACCCCCCCACCTGGCAATGGTCCCCGGTGGCCATAACTAGCCCCCCCCACCTGGCAATGGTCCCTAGTAGCCATAACTAACCCCCCCCCACCTGGCAATGGTCCCTGGTAGCCATAACTAACCCCCCCACCTTGCAATGGTCCCTAGTAGCCATAACTAACAACCCCCCCCCACCTGGCAATGGTCCCTAGTAGCCATAACTAACCCCCCACACTTGGCAATGGTCCCTGGTAGCCATAACTAACCCCCCCACCTGGCAATGGTCCCTAGTAGCCATAACTAACCCCCCCCCCCCCCCGGCAATAGTCCCTAGTAGCCATAACTACCCCCCCGCCCACATTGCAATGGTCCCTATTATCCATAACTAACCTCCCCCACCTGGCAATAGTCCCTAGTAGCCATAACTACCCCCCCGCCCACATTGCAATGGTCTCTATTATCAATAACTAACCCCCCCCCCCCCTGGAAATGGTACCTAGTGGCCATAACTAACCCCCCACACACACACACACACTTTGCAATGGTCCCTCTATAACTACCCCCCCCCCTTGCAAGGGTCCCTAGTAGCCATAACTAACCCCCCACCACCACCACCTGGCAATGGTCCCTAGTAGCCATAACTAACCCCCCCCCACCCCGGCAATAGTCCCTAGTAGCCATAACTAACCCCCCACCCCCACCCCGGCAATAGTCCCTAGTAGCCATAACTAACCCCCCACACTTGGCAATGGTCCCTGGTAGCCATAACTAACCCCCCCCCCGGCAATAGTCCCTAGTAGCCATAACTAACCCCCCCCCCCCCACATTGCAATGGTCCCTATTATCCATAACTAACCCCCCCCCCACCTGGCAATGGTCCCTAGTAGCCATAACCAACCCCCCCCACCTGGCAATGGTCCCTATTATCCATAACTAACCCCCCCCACCTGGCAATGGTCCCTAGTAGCCATAACTAACCCCCCCCCCCCCCGGCAATAGTCCCTAGTAGCCATAACTAACCCCCCCCCCCACCTGGCAATGGTCCCTAGTAGCCATAACTAACCCCCCCCCCCCGGCAATAGTCCCTAGTAGCCATAACTAACCCCCCCCCACCTGGCAATGGTCTCTAGTAGCCATAACCAACCCCCCCCACCACCTGGCAATGGTCCCTAGTAGCCATAACTAACCCCCCCCCCCACCTGGCAATAGTCCCTAGTAGCCATAACTAACCCCCCCCACCTGGCAATGGTCCCTATTATCCATAACTAACCCCCCCACCTGGCAATGGTCCCTAGTAGCCATAACTAACCCCCTCCCCCACCTGGCAATGGTCCCTAGTAGCCATAACTAATCCCCCCACACTTGGCAATGGTCCCTGGTGGCCATAACTAGCCCCGCCCCCACCTGGCAATGGTCTCTAGTAGCCATAACTAACCCCCCCCCCGGCAATAGTCCCTAGTAGCCATAACTACCCCCCCCACATTGCAATGGTCCCTATTATCCATAACTAACCCCCCCACCTGGCAATAGTCCCTATTATCCATAACTAACCCCCCCCCCCCACCTGGCAATGGTCCCTAGTAGCCATAACTAACCCCCCCACACACACCTGGCAATGGTCCCTAGTAGCCATAACTAACCCCCCACACACACACACACACACCTGGCAATGGTCCCTGGTGGCCATAACTAGCCCCGCCCCCACCTGGCAATGCTCCCTAGTAGCCATAACTAACCCCCCCCACCTGGCAATGGTCCCTAGTAGCCATAACTAACCCCCCCCACCTGGCAATAGTCCCTATTATCCATAACTAACCCCCCCCCCACCTGGCAATGGTCCCTAGTAGCCATAACTAACCCCCTCCCCCACCTGGCAATGGTCCCTAGCAGGCATAACTAACCCCCCCCCCACCTGGCAATGGTCCCTAGTAGCCATAACTAATCCCCCCACCTTGCAATGGTCCCTAGTAGCCATGACTAACCCCCCCACCTGGCAATGGTCCCTGGTGGCCAAAACTAGCCCCGCCCCCACCTGGCAATGGTCTCTAGTAGCCATAACTCACCCCCCTCCCCACTTGGCAATGGTCCCTGGTAGACATAATTAACCCCCCCGCGCCCGTCAATAGTCCCTAGTAGCCATAACTAACCCCCTCACCTTGCAATGGTCCCTATTACCCATAACTAACCCCCCCACCTGGCAATGGTCCCTAGTAGCCATAACTACCCCCCCACCTGACAGTGGTCCCTAGTAGCCATAACTACCCCCCCCCACCTGACAGTAGTCCCTAGTAGCCATAACTAACTCCCCTCACCTTGCAATGGTCCCTAGTAGGCATAACTAACCCGCCCCCCCCCACCTTGCAATGGTCCCTAGTAGCCATGACTAATCCCCCCCCCCCCACACACACACACACACACACCTGGCAATGGTCCCTAGTGGTCATAACTAACCCCCCACCTTTCAATGGTCCCTAGTAGCCATAACTAACCCCCCCCCACCTTGCAATGGTCCCTATTATCCATAACGAACCCCCCACCTGGCAATAGTCCCTAGTAGCCATAACTAACCCCCCCACCTGGCAATGGTCCCTAGTAGCCATAACTAACCCCCCGTCCCCCACTTGGCAATGGTCCCTGGTAGACATAATGAACCCCCCAACCCCCCCGGCAATAGTCATTCCCACCCTGTAACTTACCTGTACCATGATCATGAGCTGTTCCACGAACTGACGTGTCATCTTCTCCTCTTGATGTGTTGAAGCTAATGGCTCCTCTGCTGTCGTCTTCTTCACTGCCCTGCGCGCTGACGTAGTTCCGGCAGCGTCCAGTCTTGACATCCGCAATTACGGATACACACTGAACATGTGTTGTGTGTATCCGCAAAAATGCACGCGCCCATAGACTTCTATTGGACCTTCGGTGCCGTGCCGTAAAAGCACGGCCATTACGGACATGCGGTATACTGTCCGGAGCACAGTTGCGGCGCGCCACGCCACTGACAAAATCTACGGTGGTGTAAGAGGCCTCATAGAAAACTATGGGACCGTAAATGGTCCGCAATTTTAAACCCGCAATTGCAGACCATTTGCGGTGTAAAACTACGGTTGTGTAAGACCAGCCTTAGTGTCCGTAAGTGTCAGTCAGGTTTTTGCTGTCCGCTTGAAAAGTCGGATATCTTTGGGAACGGACACTTAAGGACAGATACGGACTGTAAAAGAACGCACCCAATGTCCATTTAAATGAATGAAAAATGTCACGGACACAGCTAATGCCCGCTGCTAATGTCCGTGCAAGATTGTGAACGGACATTAGCAGCGGACACGGCCTGTCGGACACTAACGGTAATGTGAACGCTCCCTTAGTATCCGATAGTGTCAGTTAGTGTTCATTAGTGTAAGGGCTCGTTCACATCTGCGCCCGGTCTCCGTTTCCTGCACAAAACAAGGGCAGGAGACGGAAACCTGCAGGACTCTTTCATTTGAATGGGTATGAAAGCTGTCCGGCTGTGAGCGGTGGTGAGTGTTTTATGCTCTCTGCTGCAAAACCGTTTTTTTTTAAATCAGACACAGAGTCGGACATGTAGTACTCTGTGTCCGATTTTGAAAAAACGGTTTCGCGGCGGAGAGCATAAAACACTCACCACCGGGGGGCGGAGCCTGACCGTCGATGCGGATGGAAGCTTGAGCCTGGAGCTCCGTCCGACATAGAGCCCAAAACCATCCTCACAGCCTCTACCAGCACGTACAAATGGGCAAAAACAACAAAGAAAGACCGGGGGAACAGCCTGGCACCCCCTCGAACAGACTTCACTCGGCGGAGGTCCACAAATTCTTCAGAAAGAAGACCCTGCATTCTCCCGGCCCCTCTCACAAAATGGCGCCGACAGACGCACCTTCCGGAGAGACGGCAGAGGACTCAGACATGGACAGTCTATCAGGTATGGACCAGCAAGAACCCCCTTTACACGCTAGTACTAAGGCTTTCTTCAGAAAGGCATTAGCCCAAGCCATAGCCCCAGTTTTGTCTGAAATAGCGGGCATGAGAACAGACATGCAGGCCATGATGGGGAGAGTGGAATCCCTGGAATCGACAAGCACAGCTTTAGCAGCACATACTACCACTGCTGCCTTACATATCTCTAACCATCACTCCCATCTCAACAAAATGTATGATATGATAGAAGATCTTGAGAATAGAAATAGGAGACGCAATATTAGATTGAAAGGCTTACCAGAATCCTTCCTGCCAGAATCCCTGAGAGAGGTGATGTCCGCCATCTTTGTTTCACTATTAGGCTCAGAGAGAGCAGCTTCTGTTCAAATTGAAAGGGTTCACCGTTCCCTCAGAGCCAAACCAGCAACAAATGACCCACCCAGGGACATTATATGCGGGCTTCTCTCCTCTATCGACACCACAGCCATATTAAATGCCGCAAGAGACAAGAGACCCATTTCGCATGAGGTCTCTGAAGTCCAATTATATCAGGACCTTTCACCCACAACGCTAGCTAAGCGTAGAATTCTTCGGCCCTTGCTGGAAGCATTAAGAGAAAAAGGTCTTCCATATACATGGCTATTTCCTTTTGGCCTTTCCGTGGTCAAACAAGGCCGCAGAATTAATATTCGTTCCCCGGAAGACTTGGAGTTCGCCTGGGCCCAGCTGGATATAGCCCCTGTTCAACTTCCCACATGGCTTCAGGTCCCTGAGGACGTGACTGCTTGGCCGGACATTCCTGGTTTAGTACACCAAGAACAGCCGCGTAGACTTAAATCTCCCAAACCAAAAAAAGGCAACCCCAGGAGACTCATCTCAGACCAAGATTAACCTCTCAAGGACTCTTGCATCGCTACTGTTCCACCCCAGACTGGATTGTTTTCTTTTTTGCCATTTTTTGCCATTCCTTCCTTTCCTGATGCCACTTCTAACCCTGGGATTTTTGGCTTGTAAGACTCTCGATTGGAAATGATTTCAGATAAGTAATATAACTGCATTGCAAACTGACAGGTCAATTTGTTTCCTACTGTCGCAACTCTCCTTCTCGTATGGAAGACGGAGCTGTTTTCATTATCTTGCCATGGACTCCCATATATTATACAGTCAAATTTATTTTATTTTTCTTCTCATCTTTTCAGTTCTATTGTGCTCTGGGCTTACTCCCTTCTCCGGCGCTTCGGGGTCACCCCCCCATATTGGGGGCCGGCCCCGTGGCGGCGGGGGATGGGGGGTCCTTGACTAGCGAATATACTCTGCCATATCCCCCCCTTACCCTACCCCTGATTGCCTTATCTGATTGTAGCCTCATGTTCTACTTAAGTGCTTACTAACTTGCTGATATGAATGCCCGTATCACTTCTCTTCCCTTATGGTTGACTCGCTGTATTTTGGGTTCCTCCTCTCGCCCGGGGCCCTGGGGCCTCCTTGCAGGTAGGTGCCCCGCGGCCCTAGGTGACGGGGGGTCCCCACTCCCTACTCCTCTACACCCCCCCTCCCCCATCTCCCTTCTCCCCATCTGATCCCAACATCGTATCTCTAACATAAATGCTCGGTCAATGTAATCACCGACCAGATGGTCGTCTAACGATCAGAGGTCCATCGCATCACTTTTTGTTGTGGTATCTCTCCTTACCCAGGCCTATTCACATTGGCTTGTATTATGTGTAGTCTAGCAGTATTTCTTGTTCACTTGCCATACATATTCCGTAGCTAGGCTGCATTTTCTTTTATCTCATCTCATCCACTGTCTCCTCTTACCTCTACCCACCTCTCTGTTCCTCCCTCTCTCTCCCCCCTCCTCCTCCTCTGTGAAGGCCCTACGTAAAATTACCCGGATTTATAAGAGGTCATCCTTATTTTCTATGTTTCATGTCAACCTTCACCGTCTCTTCATCCTTTCTCCTCCTCCCTTCGGATCCTTGTCTTCTCTTCAACCTCCTTTGTACAACCTAGGTCACTGACCTTTTGCCTTATGTCGCTTTATTCCATATTCTTCCCAGGTACACCCGATTAACGCTACTACCCACTGGTTGTTGCTAAGATATATGATGCGGTTGTTTGTTCATTTGTTATCATCCTCAATGTAACGAGGATGGCGTTTGGGCTCGGTCACGATCAGGATTTTGTATCGTTTCCTCCCTCTGTTTTTTTGGTTGTTTAACACCCGTTATCTAAATAGTGTCAGGCTCTCTCGCCAACTTACCTCCATTTTGATTCAGAACTGTTTATAAGTGTATTTGATTTCTCTCTACATTCCCACCCCTTTTCCTCACCTAACCCTTTTACCTGGTCCTCTCCCTTTCTCCCTTTATCTAACACTTCTCAAGCCTTCTCTCCTGTTCTCCTCCTACCACCTGACTCTCGACTCTTCTGTCTCTTCGTCTCCCCATCTCCCTTTCACTCTTCTTCTTTTCCTGACTGCCTCTGGGGGCCACGGGTCTCTCTGCAATGGCGGATGTTACCGTCACCTCCTTCAATACTCACGGTCTAAATTCTCCGAACAAAAGATCACAGACTTTTACGTTACTACGCAAACTCAAAACCCAAATTGCTTTCTTACAAGAAACGCATTTTAAGACAGGGAGAGTCCCACGTATATCTAGTAAATACTTCTCTCTTAGCTTCCATGCCACCAATCCTTCTGCAGCCACGAGAGGCGTCTCTATCCTGTTCCATCATAGCATCCCATTCCAGTGCACCCAATTGTATGAGGACTCGGAGGGTAGGTTTCTATTCCTGAAAGGCACCATCTCTTCCTCTAAATTCACGTTTGCAAACCTATACGCTCCAAACCACAACCAGGTTGCTTGGATTGCAGAGGTACTGAAAAAATTGGAACTCTTTGCTGAAGGCTCCATTATCTTGGCTGGAGATCTAAACCTAACTATGGACCCACGTTTAGACTCCTCTTCTGGTGTTTCCTCCACTTCCCAAAAAGCTCTAGGTAAGGTTTCACAAGATTTTTCCGACTTGAACCTGATGGATATTTGGCGCACCCTTAACCCTTCTGTGAAGGATTATTCCTTTTATTCCAATCCGAGAAAATCTTACCAAAGATTGGATTACATTTTTCTCTCAAAAGATCTAGCCACTAGATCCATCCGGTCCAAGATCGAATCGATCACAATCTCAGACCATGCCCCGACTTGGGTTCGTCTCTCATTTTCCCAACTCCCCAGACCAGAATGGAACTGGAGACTAAATGAAGCCCTACTGGATAGAAAGGAAGTGACTGAACAGATCTCTCAACAGTTAGACTCTTACTTTAAAATTAACGCAAACCCTGATACTTGTCCCACTATCACTTGGGAGGCCCACAAATCAGTAATTAGAGGCATCTTCATATCCCTAGCTTCCAAGATTAAAAAGGAGTCTCAAAGAGAGCTAGATGAACTCTTAGTGAACATTACAAGAATTGAGAGACTAAGGAAAGCTACTCTGAGACACAATAGGGATGATGAGTTACGCTCCCTTCGAGAAAAATTGAAAAATCACATTAACGCCCGCTCGGCCAAGCAGTATCTTCACTTTCAACACAGGATTTATGCACACGGGGATAAATGTGGAAAACTCATGACTTCTCTCGTTCGACAAAGACAATCTAAGTGTTTTATCTCAGAAGTTAGGGATCATAGGGGTCAATCTCAGAAACTTACAGAAAACATTGCCTCCGCCTTCCAAAAATATTATTCTGATTTATACAATTTGGCCCCCCAACGCACCCCAGCAGACACGGCAGCTCACCTCCATAAAATTGATAACTTTTTATCGTCCGTTGCCCTGCCCTGCCTTTCAGAAGTGGAGTCAGCCTCTCTGACAGACCCCATCTCGCACTCAGAGATCAAACAAGTCCTAAATAGCTTCCCGAAGGGGAAGAGTCCAGGCCCTGACGGGTTCCCATTACAATATTATAAAACTTTCCAATCCATTCTTGTTCCCCATCTTTCCAACTCTTGTAATGCATTACTTTCAGGCAAAAAACTTCCTCTCCAAGCCCAGGAAGCACATATAACCTTGCTCCCTAAAGACGGTAAAGATCCGTTATTGTGTGGGAGTTATAGACCTATTTCGTTGCTCAACGTGGATCTTAAGGTGTGGGCGAAGGTCCTCGCTTTCCGTATCAGGGATCTCATTCCCAAACTTCTTCACATTGAACAGACAGGTCTCGTCAAAGGCAGAGAAGGGAAAGACAACGCGCATCGCATTCTCCATGCTATCTCCCATGTTAAGAAACACAACATCGACTTAGTCCTGTTAGGACTAGACGCTGAAAAAGCGTTCGATAGAGTAGATTGGCATTTTATGAAAGCCACATTGCAGAAGTTCAATTTCCCTTCCACGTTCATTGAAGCAATATACTCCCTATACGATAAACCACATGCCAAACTCAAAGTCAACAACACTCTATCTCCCACCTTCACAATCTCTAATGGCACACGTCAGGGCTGCCCTCTTTCCCCTTCCCTCTTCATCATGACCCTGGAGCCCCTCCTCCAATCAATTAGAAATAACGCAGACATTCAGGGCTTAAAAATAGGCAGACATACCCTTCAGTCTGCAGCCTTTGCTGATGATGTCTTACTTTTTGTCAGTAATCCCGAAATAGGTCTCCCCGCCGTAGTATCGATCCTACAAGAATATGGCTCAGTCTCGGGATACAAGGCTAATATAGACAAGTCGGAAGTTCTCAATATATCCCTTCCCCGTAACAAGGCATCACGACTTGCCACCTCCACCCCTTTTCACTGGGCCCGCGAGAAAATCAAGTACCTAGGAATATTCCTAACCCCAACTGTCGATAGCATTTACAGTGCCAACTTCCCACCTCTCTTAACAGAAATCAAGAAAATGATTCTTTCATATAAAGGTATTCCCTTTTCCTGGTTTGGCAGGAAAAATTTGTTAAAAGCATATGCGATGCCTAAAATCTTGTACAGACTTCACATGCTCCCGGTACATATCCCGCTTCTTTTCTTCAAATCGATTAAACGACTATTCTCCTCCTTTTTATGGAGAGACAAATGTCCTAGATTAGCAATGTCGCTTATGATGAAAAAGAGACAAGAAGGAGGCCTGGGGGTTCCAGATGTTCAAGATTATTATAAGGTAGTCCAGCTTAAGAGATGGGTTGAACTTACAACTTTCGACTCTGACTCTCACCTGGCAGATTTCACACTAGACTCCTTTGGCCTACCTGCAATAGCGACCCTTTGGCTACATGGCACTCCTAACTATAAGTCCACTAATATACCCTCTCTTCTCCGAGGGGCATGTGAAGTTTGGAAGGACCTGAGGTCCACATTATCACCCCATCCCTCACCCATCCTTCCACTAGGCATTCTTCCTGAACTTCTGGGGAAATCAGTCTCTATCAATCTCCCTCTCTGGTCTAAACTTCTCCCGCACCGCCTCATGGACGTTGTCAATCAAGAACGTAGGCTCGATGAGGAAGGCCTTTCTACTTTACTCCCAAATGATTCACATCCATCCTTCTTACATAAGGCACACACGACTGAAGTTGTTAGACAGGCAATAGCCCTTGGCCAAATAAGAATGGAATTCACTAACTTTGAGCGTTTTGTCTTAGCCAAGAATAAACGCTTAAAGAAAACTGCCTTTGTCCTCCCCAGTTTTGTAAGTCCTCTGCAAATCCAGAAACCTTCCTTTCTAGTGGCCTGGGAGCGGGAATTAAACCTTCCGCTGACGGAAGAACAAGTGCAACAAGTTCTCAATACCTCCCATGGATTCTCACCTTGTGTTCGCTTGCAAGAAACACACTATAAACTTCTAACACGGTGGTACCGTACGCCTCAGTGGTTGTTCGATAGGAAACTTTCAGACAGCAACAGATGTTGGAGATGTGACCAACACGATGGCACCCTATCTCATATATGGTGGTTCTGCCCCAAGATCACTACATTCTGGGCTGATGTGCAAGACACGATCTCTGGCCTCTACACGCAACATATTGACCTTACACACTCCATGGTTCTCCTAGCCCTACCCTCTTCCTCATATACACCCTCTAGGAAAAACTTAATATCCTTGCTAATCCTGGCAGCTAACTCTTTGATCCCTACCAAATGGCTCTCACAAGACCCCCCCACAAAGGCAGAATGGATAGAGAAAGTTAATCAAATCTCGAGATTTGAAGAAATTTCAAGTTGGAAACATAGATCCCATCACAACTTTGTGAAACTATGGTCGCCCTGGAGAAGGCGATTCTCGTGACTGTTTCGGTTAGCGGGATGCCCGTGCCCCCCCCCCCTGGGGCCAACACCCCTCTTTCTCTTTCCTTGCTTTCACTTTCCTTGCTTCCCCCCCCCTATCTATTCTCCCTTCTCATACTACCTCCCTCCCTCCATACCTACCTCAATCCCTCTCTTCCCCTCCCTCCCCTAGGAATCAAACCACCTAACTCTTTGAAATCATTAACATATTTCATATGTTTATGTTTACTATTAACACTTACCTTTCAGTATACCTTGCAAACTGTATTGTTAAGCTGTTTTTTGCATTTCATGCACCACGCTTTGTCCATCTCCTTGTCATTCCGCTTTTTTTCCATTTCATGTATTATATTGGTAAAAATTCTTCAATAAAAATAAAATAAATAAAAAAAAAAACACTCACCACTGCTCATGGTCGGACCCGGTCTGACAGCTTTCAGTCTTCTGCATGCAGAAGACAGAAAGCTGAGAACGGAGACCCGAACGCTAGTGTAAACCTAGTGTCAGTTAGTGTCCATTAGTGTCAATTAGTGTCAATGAACTGGCTACAGCCCTGGAGGCCTCACCAACCCCAGGCCTCACCCTGAACGACTGTAAGGTGAAGTTCCTGCTATACGCCGACGACCTCCTACTCCTGGCCTCCACTGAGAAAGACCTCCAAGAAAGCCTGTCAGTGCTGGAAAAATTCAGCACCACATGGGCCCTACCCATCAACCAGAAGAAGACCAAAGTCATGGTATTTCAGAAGAAGGGCCACAATAAAGCCTCCACCACCTCACAATTCACACTGAACGGCTCCACACTGGAGAAAACCAACAGCTACACCTACCTGGGGCTGGAGCTCAGCCAATCAGGAAGCTTCAAAGCAGCAATAGAAACCCTGAAAGCAAAAGCCTGCAGAACCTTCTACGCCATCAGAAGACAACTGTACCACCTCAAACCACCGGTGAGGGTCTGGATGAAGATATTTGACGCAGTCATCACCCCGATCCTTCTCTATGGCAGTGAGGTTTGGGGCCCAGCCACCTACCCAGACCAGTCAAAGTGGGATTCCAGCCCAACAGAGAACTTCCTCCTGGAGTTCTGCAAATACCTGCTCCATGTCCATCGCAACACCACCAACATAGCCTGCAGGGCAGAGCTAGGCAGACTCCCCCTATGGCTCACCATACAGAAGAGGGCGCTAGCTTTCCAGGCACACATCCAGGGGAGCGACTCCTACCACCACCAAGCCTGGCTAAGCCACCTGAGCAAACCAGACATTCACCAACCAAACAGCAGCCAACCACCAAACCAAAAACACCAACAGATGATAACCAAGGCCGAAATAAAGGCGACCACAGAGGCAAACAGAGAGCGGTACATTGAAGAATGGAGAAACGAAATAAATAACTCCAAGAAACTCACCGTGTACCAATCCCTACAAAGGGACTACACCATGGCCACCTACCTGGAGAGAATACGCCACCCCAAGCACAGACAGACCCTGAGCCGGTACAGACTGAGCGCCCACAACCTAGAGATAGAGACGGGGCGATACAGGCAGACGTACAAGCCACGGGAGAAGAGACTGTGCCAGCACTGTGACCAGGGGGTCCTAGAAGACCAGACCCACTTCCTGCTACACTGCACCAAATACTCAGCTGTGAGGGCCGTCTACTACCAAAGACTCTCTGCCCACATCCCAGACTGGGAGAAGAGGAAACTCTACATCCTACTGGGAGAAGAAGAGGCCACTGTGGAGATCGCTGCCCAATACGTGTCCAGCTGTCACCAAACAAGAGGAAGATGAGACTCCACGGACTGTTATAACCCAAACCACCCCCCCATACCCACCACCCACCCAACACAATCCCCCCCGCTTTACTAGCTTTGGCAATGCCAAATACCTATTCGGACGTGCCAATAAAGCATTTTTTGATTTGTGTCCATTAGTGTCAGTTAGTATAAGTTAGTGTCCATTAGTGTCAGTGTCAGTTAGTGTACATTAGTGTCATTTAGTGTCCATTAGTGTCCGTTAGTATCCGTTAGTGTTAGATAGTGTCAGTTAGTATCCATTAGTGTCCAATAGTGTCAGTTAGTATAAGTTAGTGTCCATTAGTGTCAGTTAGTGTCCATTAGTGTCAGTTAGCATCCGTTAGTGTTAGATAGTGTCAGTTAGTATCCATTAGTGTCCATTAGTGTCAGTTAGTGTCCATTAGTGTCAGTGTCATTTAGTGTCCATCAGTGTCTGTTAGTGTCAGTTAGTGTCCATTAGTGTCCACTAGTGTTAGTTAGTGTCCATTAGTGTCAGTTAGTGTCCATTAGTGTCAGTCAGTGCCCATTAGTGTCAGTCAGTGCCCATTAGTGTCAGTCAGTGCCCATTAGTGTCAGTCAGTGTCCATTAGTGTCAGTCAGTGTCCATTAGTGTCAGTTAGTGTCCATTAGTGTCAGTCAGTGCCCATTAGTGTCAGTCAGTGTCCATTAGTGTCAGTCAGTGTCCATTAGTGTCAGTCAGTGTCCATTAGTATCAGTCAGTGCCCATTAGTGTCAGTTAGTGTCCATTAGTGTCAGTCAGTGTCCATTAGTGTCAGTCAGTGTCCATTAGTGTCAGTCAGTGTCCATTTGTATCAGTCAGTGCCCATTAGTGTCAGTCAGTGTCCATTAGTGTCAGTCAGTGTCCATTAGTGTCAGTCAGTGTCCATTAGTGTCAGTCAGTGTCCATTAGTGTCAGTCAGTGTCCATTAGTGTCAGTCAGTGTCCATTAGTGTCAGTTAGTGTCCATTAGTGTCAGTTAGTGTCCATTAGTATCAGTCAGTGCCCATTAGTGTCAGTCAGTGTCCATTAGTGTCAGTTAGTGTCCATTAGTGTCAGTTAGTGTCCATTAGTGTCAGTTAGTGTCCATTAGTGTCAGTTAGTGTCCATTAGTGTCAGTTAGTGTCCATTAGTGTCAGTTAGTGTCCATTAGTGTCAGTCAGTGTCCATTAGTATCAGTCAGTGCCCATTAGTGTCAGTCAGTGTCCATTAGTGTCAGTCAGTGTCCATTAGTGTCAGTCAGTGTCCATTAGTGTCAGTTAGTGCCCATTAGTGTCAGTCAGTGCCCATTAGTGTCAGTCAGTGTCCATTAGTGTCAGTCAGTGTCCATTAGTGTCAGTTAGTGTCCATTAGTATCAGTCAGTGCCCATTAGTGTCAGTTAGTGTCCATTAGTGTCAGTCAGTGTCCATTAGTGTCAGTCAGTGTCCATTAGTGTCAGTTAGTGTCCATTAGTGTCAGTCAGTGTCCATTAGTGTCAGTCAGTGTCCATTAGTGTCAGTTAGTGTCCATTAGTGTCAGTTAGCGTCCATTAGTGTCAGTCAGTGTCCATTAGTGTCAGTTAGTGTCAATTAGTGTCAGTCAGTGCCCATTAGTGTCAGTTAGTGTCCATTAGTGTCAGTCAGTGTCCATTAGTGTCAGTCAGTGTCCATTAGTATCAGTCAGTGCCCATTAGTGTCAGTCAGTGTCCATTAGTGTCAGTCAGTGTCCATTAGTATCAGTCAGTGCCCATTAGTATCAGTCAGTGCCCATTAGTGTCAGTCAGTGTCCATTAGTATCAGTCAGTGCCCATTAGTATCAGTCAGTGCCCATTAGTGTCAGTTAGTGTCCATTAGTGTCAGTTAGTGTCCATTAGTGTCAGTCAGTGCCCATTAGTGTCAGTCAGTGTCCATTAGTGTCAGTCAGTGCCCATTAGTGTCAGTTAGTGTCCATTAGTGTCAGTTAGTGTCCATTAGTGTCAGTCAGTGCCCATTAGTGTCAGTCAGTGCCCATTAGTGTCAGTCAGTGTCCATTAGTGTCAGTCAGTGTCCATTAGTGTCAGTTAGTGTCCATTAGTATCAGTCAGTGCCCATTAGTGTCAGTTAGTGTCCATTAGTGTCAATTAGTGACTGTTAGTGTCAGTTAGCGTCCATTAGTGACTGTTAGTGTCCATTAGTGTCAGTTAGTATCCGTTAGTGTCAGTTAGTATCCGTTAGTGTCAGTTAGTGTCAATTAGTATCAGTTAGTGTCTGTTATTGTCCATTAGTGTCAATTAGTGTCCATTAGTGTCTGTTAGTGTCAGATAGTGTCAGTTAGTGTCCATTAGTGTCAGATAGTGTCAGTTAGTGTCTATTAGTATCAGTTAGTGTCTGTTAGTGTCAGTTAGTGTCAATTAGTGTCAGTTAGTGTCCATTAGTGTCAGTTAGTGTCCATTAGTGTCAGTTAGTGTCCATTAGTGTCCACTAGTGTTAGTTAGTGTACATTAGTGTCAGTTAGTGTCAGTCAGTGTCAATTAGTGTCAGTCAGTGTCCATTAGTGTCAATTAGTGTCAGTTACTGTCCGTTAGTGTCATTTAGTGTCCATTAGTGTCAATTAGTGTCCATTAGTGTCATTTAGTGTCCATTAGTGTCAAATAGTGTCCATTAGTGTCAAATAGTGTCCATTAGTGTCAATTAGCGTCTGTTAGTGTCTATTAGTGTCAGTTAGTGTCAGTAAGTGTCAGTCAGTGTCCATTAGTGTCAGTCAGTGTCCATTAGTGTCAGTTAGTGTCAGTCAGTGTCCATTAGTGTCAGTCAGTGTCCGTTTTTTTAAATTCTGTCCATTTTATTCTGTTTGTTTTCTGAGCATGTGCAGAGGACAACGCACAGAAAGTAGCAGACGTTAATTATGAATTATAACTACTGTGGTTAAGATGGGCCTCTGAAGTTGTCAGCATGCATTGGGAAGCCCACTAGATTGAGGACCCACTGCCGCCCTGTGCTGAGACCCTAACCACACCTTTGGTCCAATCACAGGACAAGGAATATTTGTACACGTCCCGCAGGACTTTGTCAGGATAGCCGCGAGTAAATCATCTGCCTGATCCACAAAGTCCTGACCACTCCAGCAGTTCCTTCTCAGTCTCCAGGACTGTCCTCTGGGAATGCCTCTCTTTAAAGAGCGGGGGTGACGGCTGCCCCATTGAAGGGTGGAGTTTGTGAAAGTGGGTTACCCACCAAATCCTCACATATCATTACATCCAAAAAAGGTAACATGGCTCTCCCAATTTCATATGTAAAGGAAAGCCCCATGTCATTAGAACCACATATGACATTAAGTACATTATCCTGCGTACACCGGTGTCATACATGTCCAGCCATGTTGGGGGGTGATGTGGGGTCTGCAGTCATGTTGGGGGGTGATGTGGGGTCTGCAGTCATGTTGGAGGGTTATGTGGGGTCTGCAGTCATGTTGGGGGGTGATGTGGGGTCTGCAGTCATGTTGGAGGGTTATGTGGAGTCTGCAGTCATGTTGGAGGGTTATGTGGGGTCTGCAGTCATGTTGGGGGTGATGTGGGGTCTGCAGTCATGTTGGGGGTGATGTGGGGTCTGCAGTCATGTTGGGGGTGATGTGGGGTCTGCAGTCATGTTGGGGGGTGATGTGGGGTCTGCAGTCATGTTGGGGGGTGATGTGGGGTCTGCAGTCATGTTGGAGGGTTATGTGGGGTCTGCAGTCATGTTGGGGGTGATGTGGGGTCTGCAGTCATGTTGGGGGTGATGTGGGGTCTGCAGTCATGTTGGGGGGTGATGTGGGGTCTGCAGTCATGTTGGGGGGTGATGTGGGGTCTGCAGTCATGTTGGAGGGTTATGTGGGGTCTGCAGTCATGTTGGGGGTGATGTGGGGTCTGCAGTCATGTTGGGGGTGATGTGGGGTCTGCAGTCATGTTGGGGGTGATGTGGGGTCTGCAGTCATGTTGGGGGGTGATGTGGGGTCTGCAGTCATGTTGGGGGTGATGTGGGGTCTGCAGTCATGTTGGGGGTGATGTGGGGTCTGCAGTCATGTTGGGGGTGATGTGGGGTCTGCAGTCATGTTGGAGGGTTATGTGGGGTCTGCAGTCATGTTGGGGGGTGATGTGGGGTCTGCAGTCATGTTGGGGGTGATGTGGGGTCTGCAGCCATGTTGGGGGGTGATGTGGGGTCTGCAGTCATGTTGGGGTGTGAGGCAGGGTCTGCAGTCATGTTGGGGGGTGATGTGGGGTCTGCAGTCATATTGGGGGTGATGTGGGGTCTGCAGTCATGTTGGGGGGTTATGTGGGGTCTGCAGTCATGTTGGGGGGTGATGTGGGGTCTGTAGTCATGTTGGAGGGTTATGTGGGGTCTGCAGTCATGTTGGGGGTGATGTGGGGTCTGAAGTCATGTTGGGGGGTGATGCGGGGTCTGCAGTCATGTTGGGGGGTGATGTGGGGTCTGCAGTCATGTTGGGGGGTGATGTGGGGTCTGCAGTCATGTTGGAGGGTTATGTGGGGTCTGTAGTCATGTTGGGGGTGATGTGGGGTCTGCAGTCATGTTGGGGGTGATGTGGGGTCTGCAGTCATGTTGGGGGGTGATGTGGGGTCTGCAGTCATGTTGGGGGTGATGTGGGGTCTGCAGTCATGTTGGAGGGTTATGTGGGGTCTGCAGTTAGTTTGGGGTGTGAGGCAGGGTCTGCAGTTAGTTTGGGGTGTGAGGCAGGGTCTGCAGTCATGTTGGGGGTGATGTGGGGTCTGCAGTCATGTTGGGGGTGATGTGGGGTCTGCAGTCATGTTGGGGGGTGATGTGGGGTCTGCAGTCATGTTGGGGGGTGATGTGGGGTCTGCAGTCATGTTGGAGGGTTATGTGGGGTCTGCAGTCATGTTGGGGAGTGATGTGGGGTCTGCAGTCATGTTGGGGGGGTGATGTGGGGTCTGAAGTCATGTTGGGGGGTGATGCGGGGTCTGCAGTCATGTTGGGGGTGATGTGGGGTCTGCAGTCATGTTGGGGGTGATGTGGGGTCTGAAGTCATGTTGGGGGGTGATGCGGGGTCTGCAGTCATGTTGGGGGGTGATGTGGGGTCTGCACTCATGTTGGGGGGTGATGTGGGGTCTGCAGTCATGTTGGAGGGTTATGTGGGGTCTGCAGTCATGTTGGGGGTGATGTGGGGTCTGCAGTCATGTTGGGGGGGTGATGTGGGGTCTGCAGTTAGTTAGGGGGTGATGTGGGGTCTGCAGTCATGTTGGGGGGTGATGTGGGGTCTGCAGTCATGTTGGGGGGTGATGTGGGGTCTGCAGTCATGTTGGGGGTGAGGCAGGGTCTGCAGTTAGTTTGGGGGGTGAGGCAGGGTCTGCAGTCATGTTGGGGGTGATGTGGGGTCTGCACTCATGTTGGGGGGTGATGTGGGGTCTGCACTCATGTTGGGAGAGATGTGGGGTCTGCAGTCATGTTGGGGGGTGATGTGGGGTCTGCACTCATGTTGGGGGTGATGTGGGGTCTGCAGTCATGTTGGGGGGTGAGGCAGGGTCTGCAGTCATGTTGGGGGTGATGTGGGGTCTGCACTCATGTTGGGGGGTGATGTGGGGTCTGCACTCATGTTGGGAGAGATGTGGGGTCTGCAGTCATGTTGGGGGGTGATGTGGGGTCTGCAGTCATGTTGGGGGTGATGTGGGGTCTGCAGTCATGTTGGGGGGTGATGTGGGGTCTGCAGTTAGTTTGGGGGGTGAGGCAGGGTCTGCAGTCATGTTGGGGGGTGATGTGGGGTCTGCAGTCATGTTGGGGGTGATGTGGGGTCTGCACTCATGTTGGGGGGTTATGTGGGGTCTGCAGTCATGTTGGGGGGTGATGTGGGGTCTGCACTCATGTTGGGGGGTGATGTGGGGTCTGCAGTTAGTTTGGGGGGTGAGGCAGGGTCTGCAGTCATGTTGGGGGGTGATGTGGGGTCTGCAGTCATGTTGGGGGGTGATGTGGGGTCTGCACTCATGTTGGGAGAGATGTGGGGTCTGCAGTCATGTTGGGGGGTGAGGCAGGGTCTGCAGTCATGTTGGGGGGTGATGTGGGGTCTGCAGTCATGTTGGGGGGTGATGTGGGGTCTGCAGTTAGTTAGGGGGTGATGTGGGGTCTGCAGTCATGTTGGGGGGTGATGTGGGGTCTGCACTCATGTTGGGGGTGATGTGGGGTCTGCACTCATGTTGGGGGGTGATGTGGGGTCTGCAGTCATGTTGGGGGTGAGGCAGGGTCTGCAGTTAGTTTGGGGGGTGAGGCAGGGTCTGCAGTCATGTTGGGGGTGATGTGGGGTCTGCACTCATGTTGGGGGTGATGTGGGGTCTGCACTCATGTTGGGGGGTGATGTGGGGTCTGCACTCATGTTGGGGGTGAGGCAGGGTCTGCAGTTAGTTTGGGGGGTGAGACAGGGTCTGCAGTCATGTTGGGGGTGATGTGGGGTCTGCACTCATGTTGGGAGAGATGTGGGGTCTGCAGTCATGTTGGGGGGTGAGGCAGGGTCTGCAGTCATGTTGGGGGGTGATGTGGGGTCTGCACTCATGTTGGGGGGTGATGTGGGGTCTGCAGTTAGTTTGGGGTGTGAGGCAGGGTCTGCAGTCATGTTGGGGGGTGATGTGGGGTCTGCAGTCATGTTGGGGGGTGATGTGAGGTCTGCAGTCATGTTGGGGGGTGATGTGGGGTCTGCAGTCATGTTGGGGGGTGATGTGAGGTCTGCAGTCATGTTGGGGGGTGAGGCAGGGTCTGCAGTCATGTTGGGGGGTGATGTGGGGTCTGCAGTCATGTTGGGGGGTGAGGCAGGGTCTGCAGTCATGTTGGGGGGTGATGCGGGGTCTGCAGTCATGTTGGGGGGTGATGCGGGGTCTGCAGTCATGTTGGGGGGTGATGTGGGGTCTGCAGTCATGTTGGGGGGTGATGTGGGGTCTGCAGTCATGTTGGGGGGTGATGCGGGGTCTGCAGTCATGTTGGGGGGTGATGCGGGGTCTGCAGTCATGTTGGGGGGTGAGGCAGGGTCTGCAGTCATGTTGGGGGGTGATGTGGGGTCTGCAGTCATGTTGGGGGGTGATGTGGGGTCTGCACTCATGTTGGGGGGTGATGTGGGGTCTGCAGTCATGTTGGGGGGTGAGGCAGGGTCTGCAGTCATGTTGGGGGTGTGAGGCAGGGTCTGCACTCATGTTGGGGTACGTTTAGGGCATGCTGGGAGTTGTAGTTACGTTTGGTGCACTCCAGGGTGCACTCCAGGGTATCACGTCACCTGTATTTGGCGCCCAGCTCGCAGTCACTGCACATGCGCACTCCTCTGTTGCTCCGCTCAGGCACTTGTTTCTCTTTATTCCTTGCGCGCATAGAGCGCCATCTAGCGAGACCCGTACGAGACCACGTGAGCTCACTCCGCGCTGTGATTGGTCAGGCGGTGAAGCGCGCGTGTTGGCGGAGGAGCAGCTTGTGCCAGAGACTGCACCGTGCGGTAACGGAACACGTGTAGTGTGAAGCCTGCTCTAAGCGGTAACGGAACAGCTGGGCCTTGTGTCCCTATGTAATGTCTGGACAGCATTGTGGGCAGACACGGCCGGGCGTGCACTTACTTTACTACGTCTGTAGGTCTGTGTTTTATATCTGTTTTGGTCTGAGTTCACACGCTGGGAGTTGTTAGCGACATTTTGTGGTGGACCAGCCCAATGCAGATACAAAACGATGAAAAATTCTGGATTATTCCTGTCAGTCTAGTCTGGAAATCATTGCAATAGTGTAACCCAGGTGTGAACAGGGAGTAAGAAATCCCCTGCAGGTGCACAAGATACTGGAGCTGTAATATAGAGAATATGAATATAGAATACAGAGAGTATGGAGAGCCCTGCAAGGCACTGTGTAGCATAAAGAGGGATAACATAGAGATATATAGAGAGAGAGGGGCTCTGCTCCTGGTAACCTGCTGCAGACCCCCCCCCCCCCCCCAGTATCATGAGGATAATATTAGTATATAGAGGGACTCCGCTGCAGACTCCCTATATGTTTTCATCCACAGTGAGGTTGTGCCCCGATGGTTATTGACCACCTCTGCACATGGTAATGCTGGGGACATCAGGACATGGGCCCCTGGTTCCCCTGACTGCACCAGCACAGTTAAGGGGCAGTTCACATGGAGCAGTGCTGAATACGTGCCCTGGTGCGGGATGTCCAGAATCTGAAGGTGTTTAGTACTGATGACCTGTCTGGTGGAATATCTTCACATCCTGGACAAGCCCTTTATTTCCTCCATATACACTAGCCTTCTATGTCATTGATGTACCACATATACAGTATATACCTTATGTCAGTGCCCTGCCCACTGTGGACCCAGTATTACCACTAGAGAAGGGGTAAAGGACCAAATTCCAGTGTAAGTGGCCAAAGACCATCATCATTGGCATCAAATACCACGTGAAGACGTCACCCGGGACTTCACTGGGCATCCCCTAATTATAATAAGATCCACATCACAAAACCCCAAATCACTAATCCAGAGTGGTCCGTCCTGAGCCCACGCCTTTCCCCAACCTCACTGGGGACATTTACAAAACCATTAGCCAAAACCAACTTTATACTAGTCATGTCATGGACTAGAAGGCGAGATGGTCCTGGCAGGTTCAGCGGAGAAGACTCCACGATGACCAGGACGGGGTGGGCGAGCCAGGACTACTAGTAAGAAGATTGCCCGTGTAGGCAGCAGCTCGCATGGTCTGCCCATGACTTCCTTGGGGCTTCTTCTAGTGTCTCACAAGGATGTTGGGAGGAGTAGTTTATAGAGTTATTTTTCCTAATTATTGACAAGTCCATATCAAGGAACAATTGGAGGAAAATCATCATTTTAACTTTTTATTACAGATAAAATGGTCGGCAAAAAACTGAAATTTCCCGGTTTTGCTGGAATTCTGGCACCTTTCAGGAGGTGGTCTACAGCTTCCCCCCCTACAGGGAGCCAGGCTACAGGGTCACCCCCTACTGAGAGCCTGGCTACAGGGTCATCCCCTACCGAGAGCCCGGCTACAGGGTCACCCCCTACTGAGAGCTCAGCTACAGGGTCATCCCCTACCGAGAGCCAGGCTACAGGGTCATCCCCTACTGAGAGCTCAGCTACAGGGTCATCCCCTACCGAGAGCCCGGCTACAGGGACACCCCCTACTGAGAGCCAGACTACAGGGTCATCCCCAACTGGGAGCCAAGCTACAGGGACACCCCCTACTGAGAGCCAGGCTACAGGGTCACCCCCTACTGAGAGCCAGACTACAGGGTCATCCCCAACTGGGAGCCAAGCTACAGGGACACCCCCTACTGAGAGCCAGGCTACAGGGTCACCCCCTACTGAGAGCCAAGCTACAGGGTCAACCCCAACTGAGAGCCAAGCTACAGGGTCAACCCCAACTGGGAGCCAAGCTACAGGGTCAACCCCAACTGGGAGCCAAGCTACAGGGTCAACCCCAACTGGGAGCCAAGCTACAGGGTCAACCTCAACTGGGAGCCAAGCTACAGGGTCACCCCCTACTGAGAGCCAGGCTACAGGGTCACCCCCTGTCAGAAGCCAATCTACAGGGTTACCCTTTTCTACAAGATGGCCTTCAGCGTCATCTCCTTGTACATGTCGGTCCTCAACTTCACCCCCTTCTGTGAATCGATCTTCGGTGTCACCCCCTTCTGCAAGTTGCCTGTCAGTTGCACCTATTTCTACAAAACAGACAAAAGCTTCATGTGACGCACCAGGTAAGATGACTCTAACAGGTCCCATTTCATTCCTAATTACCCTTGTCGGTGCTTCTTCCAGTGCGGCACCATTTCGGTTTTACGTCCATAAAGGGTTCATTTTGGTGCCTTTTTTTAAAAGCTATTTCACTGTGGGACACAGCACCTTGGGTATAGGTAACAGGTAGACAAATGTGTAGTCCGCCAACTCTTCCGATAGTAGATAAAATGTAACTTTTAATAGATATCATAAAAATGACCAAATCATGAAGATTACAACTGAAAGAATAAAGACAAAAAAAAGAAAAACCCCTAAAAAAACGCCAACGCGTTTTGGAACACCATTGTTCCTTTTACAAAGCTTTGAAAAAGCATTGGCGTTTTTTTAGGGGTTTTTCTTTTTTTCGTCTTTGTTCTTTCAGTTGTAATCTTCATGATTTGGTCATTTTTATGATATCTATTAAAAGTTACATTTTATCTACTATCGGAAGAGTTGGCGGACTACACATTTGTCTACATGTTACATATTCCCAGCACTTTTGGAGTGAAGTACAAGCCGTGCACCCCGAAGAGATCTTTTCAGCATTAGAGGTGAGCAGGAAAAAACTTAGATTTTTTATACCTTGGGTATAGACCTGTCCACTAGGAGACGGACACTAGGGAAAAGTAAAGCTGTCGGCTCCACCTCATGGTCTACACCTTCTCACAGGGCACTAATCCAGTCTAACACTAGTGTCTTAGAAAGCCGTCACCACCTGACTCAGGGCTTTCTGTCTTACACTGTTGTTATTTTCACTTTCAGGTGCAGGGGGGGTCTTCAGCGTATACGCCACGCTAGTTGGACCCCCTGGGGGTGTAGCACTCTCCTTGAGCACTTCACCAATCATATGGTCCCCAGCCAATCCTTGCTGTGTCGGTGGCCAGTTATTCCAACTTAAGACTCTGAACCAGACCCGGATGTTTCATCAGATACCGCCATGTTTTACTCGTGCTCCCGAACCTATCTGCTCACTCTGCAATTAATTTCAGCCAGACATGGAGCCTCCTGGCCTCTCTCCAGTTCATCCTCCCCGTATTGGGCAGCCTCCCTCACCTCTGCCATGGTTTGCTTACCAGTCTTAGGGTGCATGCACACTACGTAACGCCGGGCGTGTATGAGAGCCGTACACGCCGGCATTACGGCAGACTGCCGAACACTTCCCATTCACTTCAATGGGAGCGCTCGTAACAGCGGCGTTTACGAGCACTCCCATTGAAGTGAATGGGAAGTGTTCGGCAGTCTGCTGTAATGCCGGCGTGTACGGCTCTCATACACGCCCGGCGTTACGTAGTGTGCATGCACCCTTAGCCAGTCAATGCTGGAAACTTGGAATGGCTGTTTTTCCCAGATCGCTGCTCAGCCGGCGGCTTCTAGGGATCTCCTTGGACACCCTCATAGTTCTCGTCCCAGCTCCTACCAAAGGACCAGGAAGTCTTCTTACAGTTCACAGTCGTCCTTCTCTTCCTCTGGGCACTCCCCAGATGGGGCTTCAACTCGCAACTTCACTCCGACAGGCGGATCTCTGCCTCCCCCTGCTCAGTCTTCTTCCCTGGGGACGCCTCTGACTCCGACTCGGAGCATGAGCTAAACTTATCTATATCTGCTACGCAGTAGACATGCCCTACAGATCTCTGGGGACCTGGACCAGTCCTCTCAAGTGGACGTCTCCTTTCTCTATTGGGTGTTTGATCACATCTTGAGGGCATGGTGGCTTCTCCCTGGACCATCTTCTGTTTTCTTCTGGAAGTCGGGCGTCCATTCCCTCCATGGACCCATGGGTCCTCAAGTGGAAGGTTAACTCAGGGACAGTTCTGCCAGGTTATTCTGTGACACGTCTCTAACGTCCCCTGGCTGGCAATGAGGATCATCCAAGGTGAAGGAAGCAAGTTGCACCAGTGACGCAGATGGTTAGCGCTTGGTACTTATATTTCAGTAACTAGTAAGCGCAGCCTTTCCATTTGTCCCTTCCTATCATTTAGAGCCTCCTGCGGTGGTTCCCGTGATAGCTAGGCTCTCCCAGGCTTCTATTCACCTCCCTCAGTGATCCCTCGGGATGAGTACATATCTGTTGTATTATTTGCAACGCAGTACTGATACAGTGCTTTGCCCTAGCGCCGGTTGTCTTATGCTGCAGGAAGGTGGCTCCCCTCGCCAGGGTGGCCTTCGTAGTGGCTGGTTTCTCCTGGCGGCCTTCCTTCGATGCCTCTTGGGTCAGCAAGGCCTGTATTTCCTGGACCAAATGGCTTTAGTCAAGCCTCCCTGATGCAGCTGTACATCCAGGCCCACCAGCTGCCCTTCTCTGAAATCCTGAACACTTCCAAATTCTTGGCAATGCCTCCAGAGCTGCTAAGGCAGACAGGCGTCAACACAGTGGCCTATTCAGCATACCGTTTGGATTTGTTTTTGGAAAACTGTGTCCGCCTCCAGGAAGGCGGTTATGGCCCTTCTCCCTCTCCAATTTGAACAGGACTGAATTTTTTTTATTAAGGACCTGAAGAGGCTTATCCATGCGGCCATAAGGGGAATAGATTCTTCCTCCCTCCGAGACGTTCTAAGCACCAGCTGTTCTCCTGTCCCAGGAAGCCTTCTTTCAAGCTCAGACCTGCCTGGCGGTCCTGCATCAAATCGTCTAGGCCTTCCTCTTCTAGCTCTCCTCGGCATAAAGGTTTTCCCCCACTCTGGGCCTCTCAGGTGGTAGGACGTCTGGGTCCTGGGCCTGAGAGGTGGCGTCGTCGGCTACTCCAGCTTTTGCCAGAGCTTCTTTGTCAACCCAGGCTGCCTCCGGCGGTAGCGAGTCAGCATCCCCGCTTCCAAGGGTACCCGGGGTTAATACTCCTAACTGTTCTACATCCCTGAGGAGAACGGCCCCCTTCATCCCATCATGGTCCTGTAAGGGCTCAACAGGTTCGTCCATGTCTGCAGTCTGTGGTTGTATATTTGGAAATGGGCGAATTATTTGTCCATCTACATCATCGTGCTGCGCCTTCACCGTTTTCTGTGTTTTGCGGTGGACCCGCATCTTTTCAAGTTGTTACTCTCCCCTTTGGGCTGCCCTCTGGTATTTACTTAGGTGATGGCGTCTGTCATGGCCATCCTCCGCTCCAGAGGTGTTGTCGTGTTCCTTACTTGGACGACCCCCTGGTGAGGACACTCTGACCATCTTGTGGATCACCTTTGGTCTTGCATCGCCGGTTCCACTGGCTCATCAATGAAGAAAAGTCTTGTCTCATGCCGTCTAGTACATGGAATCCGGGACATGATCTTTGACACGCTCCAGGGTGTGGTTCTCATACCGGAGGCCAAGATCTTGAGGTCTGCTGTTTCCCACCTTCGGAGGTGCTCCCCTTGTTCTCTTCGTTTTGGCATGTGGGTCATGATGACTTTGAACTTCTAAGCTGTCCCTTCCAGATACTCTCTCGTCCTCTCCACTTGACATTTCTGACACTCTGCGACAGATCTCTGGCCGCCTTGACTGCCTAATTCTCTTTCTTCCACGTTTTCTCTGACAGGATTTGGCGTATCTCCTTGCCAGAAACTTCCCAGGGAGGTCCTTCTTCCCTTCTGTTGAAGGGTGATTCCTTCTGCTGCCAGTCTCCACGGCTGGAGAGTGGTCTTCGGGGCCTTGACTGTTCAGGGCCTATGGTCCAGCCTGAGTCCTCCCTCCGTTCAACCTGCTGAAACCCGGGGCTATCTTATTTGGCCTGTCTCATTGGATCTCTCTTCTCCAAGGATGCCAGTTCTCAGTCCAGTCCGACCACTTGTCCATGATCATTTACTTTAGCCCTCAGCGGGGCTCCAGGAGCCGTGTGGCCTTACTAGCAGCCTTCCAATCTGTTCCTTGGGTAGAGCGCCTTGTTCCAGCTCTTCAGAGTCTACCTTTTGTCTGTTATGGACCAATGGGTGGCAGTCCACTTAAATCGAGAAAAAAATTGCTCCAGGCAAGGGTCGCTTTGTCAGCAAATCTGCCTTCAACTGTGCTTCTCCCGTGATATGACAGTCGTCCGCCCATTCTTTTTTTTTCCTCGTTGGGGTGGTTTTCCTCCTGCCACATCAAGGACTTGGTCTTACTCTCTTTTGGCTTTGTCCCCAGTCATCCGTGTGTGTACTTGCTCTTCTCTGTCTGGGTGGTTTGGGTCTATATTGACCCTTGCTGTCCTTTTCTGATGTTCAGATGCTTTGTTTTTTCTTGAGGACTCTTGCTAGGACCTGCCTCCTTCCAGCTTCCAATGGCCTTGATCTGAGATTGTGAACCTATCAGTTTAAGCCTAGGGCTCGGCCCTTCCGTGTGTCTGCTCTCTCCTCTAGAGCTGTTAGAGCTCCCTGGGCTGTTGGCATCAGGATTCTACTTCCCAGCTCTGAAAAGCTCTCACTGAGCCTCCATCTTCCTTCTCAAATTTTTCACCAGGTCCATTCTGTGGCCTTGGCCGCTACTGGTTTAGGTTGTAAATTTCGGCAAGTGGCTGAGCGCTAAGGGATTGCATGGCTGTGTTATTGCCACCCTCTGGGTCTGCTTTAGGACATTCCAATGTACTGTGTCCCCCAGTGAAATAAGCGAGAAAATGGGATTTTTGTACTCTCCGTAAAATCCTTTTCTCGTTACGTTCTCTAGGGGACACAGATCCTGCCCTTGTTTTTCACAGTTTTTTTTCCTGCCGAGCTGTGTAGGTTCCTTTTCAGGTTGAGGACATGTTGATGGTTGTTGGTTCCATATTCTTTTGTGCTACGGTACAAACTAAGTTCATGCACAGGGCTGGGGCAGGGTATAGCCTGGAGGTGGAGCCAACAGCTTTTCTTTTCTCTAGTGTCGCCTCCTAGTGGCCAGGTCTATACCCAAGGTGCTGGGTCCCCCAGTGAATACATCGAGCAAAGGATTTTATGGTGAGTGCAAAATTTTTTTTTTTTTCCTTTTGAATTGGTGGCCCATACCCGAGACTGGAAATTCTTCTTCATGTTCTGAATTTATAACACTGTAACCCTAAAAACCACAATACAAAAAAGTCACTAATTCCTCCAACACCATAAAGACAATTCTGGAAAGCCTCAAATACAGATTAAAAAAAACCTGTAGCACATAAATCCCAAAGTATGGTCATTTATATATATATATAGTCCTAGGAGCCCTGACAGTGTCATACACTATGTATTATAGATATATATAGTCCTAGGAGTCCTGACGGTGTCATACACTATGTATTATAGATATATATAGTCCTAGGAGTCCTGACGGTGTCATACACTATGTATTATAGATATATATAGTCCTAGGAGTCCTGACGGTGTCATACACTATGTATTATAGATATATATATAGTCCTAGGAGCCCTGACAGTGTCATACACTATGTATTATAGATATATATAGTCCTAGGAGCCCTGACAGTGTCATACACTATGTATTATAGATATATATAGTCCTAGGAGTCCTGACAATGTCATACACTATGTATTATAGATATATATAGTCCTAGGAGCCCTGACAGTGTCATACACTATGTATTATAGATATATATAGTCCTAGGAGTCCTGACAGTGTCATACACTATGTATTATAGATATATATGGTCCTAGGAGCCCTGACAGTGTCATACACTATGTATTATAGATATATATAGTCCTAGGAGCCCTGACAGTGTCATACACTATGTATTATAGATATATATATATAGTCCTAGGAGTCCTGACAGTGTCATACACTATGTATTATAGCTATATATATAGTCCTAGGAGTCCTGACAGTGTCATACACTATGTATTATAGATATATATAGTCCTAGGAGCCCTGACAGTGTCATACACTATGTATTATAGATATATATAGTCCTGGGAGCCCTGACAGTGTCATACACTATGTATTATAGATATATATAGTCCTGGGAGTCCTGACAGTGTCATACACTATGTATTATAGATATATATAGTCCTAGGAGCCCTGACAGTGTCATACACTATGTATTATAGATATATATAGTCCTAGGAGTCCTGACAGTGTCATACACTATGTATTGTAGATAT
This sequence comes from Leptodactylus fuscus, assembly GCF_031893055.1. Classification (NCBI taxonomy): domain Eukaryota; kingdom Metazoa; phylum Chordata; class Amphibia; order Anura; family Leptodactylidae; genus Leptodactylus; species Leptodactylus fuscus. The sequence continues at coordinate 23,996 of NW_027440260.1, read as the reverse complement.
ATATAGTCCTAGGAGCCCTGACAGTGTCATACACTATGTATTATAGATATATATAGTCCTAGGAGTCCTGACAGTGTCATACACTATGTATTATAGATATATATAGTCCTAGGAGCCCTGACAGTGTCATACACTATGTATTATAGATATATATAGTCCTAGGAGTCCTGACAGTGTCATACACTATGTATTATACATATATATAGTCCTAGGAGCCCTGACAGTGTCATACACTATATATATTATAGATATATACAGCCCTAGGAGCCCTGACAGTGTCATACACTATGTATTATAGATATATTTAGTCCTAGGAGCCCTGACAGTGTCATACACTATGTATTATAGATATATATAGTCCTAGGAGCCCTGACAGTGTCATACACTATGTATTATAGATATATACAGCCCTAGGAGCCCTGACAGTGTCATACACTATGTATTATACATATATATAGTCCTAGGAGCCCTGACAGTGTCATACACTATGTATTATAGATATATATATATAGTCCTAGGAGTCCTGACAGTGTCATACACTATGTATTATAGATATATATAGTCCTAGGAGCCCTGACAGTGTCATACACTATGTATTATAGATATATATAGTCCTAGGAGCCCTGACAGTGTCATACACTATGTATTATAGATATATACAGCCCTAGGAGCCCTGACAGTGTCATACACTATGTATTATAGATATATATAGTCCTAGGAGTCCTGACAGTGTCATACACTATGTATTATAGATATATACAGTCCTAGGAGCCCTGACAGTGTCATACACTATGTATTATAGATATATATAGTCCTAGGAGTCCTGACAGTGTCATACACTATGTATTATAGATATATATATAGTCCTAGGAGTCCTGACAGTGTCATACACTATGTATTATAGATATATATAGTCCTAGGAGTCCTGACAGTGTCATACACTATGTATTATAGATATATATATATATATAGTCCTAGGAGTCCTGACAGTGTCATACACTATGTATTATAGATATATATAGTCCTAGGAGTCCTGACAGTGTCATACACTATGTATTATACATATATATAGTCCTAGGAGCCCTGACAGTGTCATACACTATGTATTATAGATATATACAGCCCTAGGAGCCCTGACAGTGTCATACACTATGTATTATTGATATATTTAGTCCTAGGAGCCCTGACAGTGTCATACACTATGTATTATAGATATATATAGTCCTAGGAGTCCTGACAGTGTCATACACTATGTATTATAGATATATATAGTCCTAGGAGCCCTGACAGTGTCATACACTATGTATTATAGATATACATAGTCCTAGGAGCCCTGACAGTGTTTTTGGTGTTTCAGAAAAAAATCTTGGCCAAAGTGGGTCTTGGCTGCAGAAAGTTTGGGAATCACTTATATCGAGGCCCAGGTAGACGCCTGACTTTGAGGTTTCTTGCCTCTAATATTTTGGTTCCTGACTTGTTGGTGCAGGAATCTGGGGCATTAGTTCCTTGTTTGTCCCCCTCTCATGTGGCCCCCACTGTCTGAGGACGTCTTCGCTCTCTTCTTCTCAGTGTCTACAGATGTGGTGGAATTGTCATGACCAGGTGGTGGTACAGCCCGGCCGGAGAGCCGCCACCTGCGTGACCCATGCTGCGTTTCTGGTGGGGTGGATGGTCAGGACACTTATTTATCTTGTATCTCTCCTAGTGGCATCAGGGAAGGCCCCTTTTGATAAAGTTTACCATGTAGGCTCCCTCCTCGGCAGTGGTGGATTTGGAATGGTCTATTCGGGTTTCAGGATTGCGGACGGGTTTCCGGTGAGTCTTGTACCAATGACGATGACCGATCCTATTACTTGTGGAGACTTATGTCACATTCTCTCTGCTTTCAGGTGGCCATAAAATACATCTCTAAACACGACGTAGGCGCCTGGGGAACCCTAGTAAGTAGCCTCGTAGCCCTCAGCTGCGCCCTCCACCCTTTCCCTTGGTAACCCACATTAGGGCTGCAGCCTACAAGAGGTCAGGTCTCCGGCATAGCCAGATTACAAGGAGGCACATAGTGTGGGAGCTACATGGTGTACAGTTATTTAGGGTATACTATATACTATTGGGGACTCTGGCATCATTACTTTGGAGGCCGTGTTACTATGAGAGCCCACAAAATTCATCAGCACTTCTGATCCAGTGACCAATAGGGGCAAAACAAAATCGCCCAATGCCCTTAGACTTAGCGAGGTGGGGGGGAGTAAATTATACTTGATATAATCCGAACCATATATAGGATCAGACACCTGTCAGTATAAACCTGGAGATGGTGTATGGTAAGTGCCACAAGTACAAGAACCCCCCCCCACACACACACACACACTCTCTTATTAGAAGGTCTGTATACAATCTATATGTGATCTATAATGCACAAATACATAAAATAATACATTTTATTTCTATAGCTCCAACATACTCTGCAGCGGTGTACATAATGGAGGGTTCAAGTACAGATAAAAAGAGACATTACAAAGAAATAGTCACTTGAGAGCCCTGCTCACAAGAGCTTACAATCTAGGAGGTAGAGGGGATGACACAGGAGGTAGCAGGCGGTGATATAGGAGGGGGCTTAGTGGTGTTTGGGTGGGGGGTTTAATAGTCCATGCGTCTCATCTTCCTCTTGTTTGGTGACAGCTGGACACGTATTGGGCAGCGATCTCCACAGTGGCCTCTTCTTTTCCCAGTAGGATGTAGAGTTTCCTCTTCTCCCAGTCTGGGATGTGGGCAGAGAGTCTTTGGTAGTAGACGGCCCTCACAGCTGAGTATTTGGTGCAGTGTAGCAGGAAGTGGGTCTGGTCTTCTAGGGCCCCCTGGTCACAGTGCTGGCACAGTCTCTTCTCCCGTGGCTTGTACGTCTGCCAGTGTCGCCCCGTCTCTATCTCCAGGTTGTGGGCGCTCAGTCTGTAGTTATATTCTTGTACATAGGAGCAGTATTGTAGCAGTTATATTCTTGTACATAGGAGGTAGTATTATAGTAGTTATATTCTTGTACATAGGAGGTAGTATTATAGTAGTTATATTCTTGTACATAGGAGCAGTATTATAGTAGTTATATTCTTGTACATAGGAGTAGTATTATAGCAGTTATATTCTTGTACATAGGAGTAGTATTATAGTAGTAATATTCTTGTACATAGGAGTAGTATTATAGTAGTTATATTCTTGTACATAGGAGTAGTATTATAGCAGTTATATTCTTGTACATAGGAGTAGTATTATAGTAGTTATATTCTTGTATATAGGAGGTAGTATTATAGTAGTTATATTCTTGTACATAGGGGGCAGTATTATAGTAGTTATATTCTTGTACATAGGAGCAGTATTATAGTAGTTATATTCTTGTACATAGGAGCAGTATTATAGTAGTTATATTCTTGTACATAGGAGGTAGTATTATAGTAGTTATATTCTTGTACATAGGAGCAGTATTATAGTAGTTATATTCTTGTACATAGGAGTAGTATTATAGCAGTTATATTCTTGTACATAGGAGTAGTATTATAGTAGTAATATTCTTGTACATAGGAGTAGTATTATAGCAGTTATATTCTTGTACATAGGAGTAGTATTATAGTAGTAATATTCTTGTACATAGGAGTAGTATTATAGTAGTTATATTCTTGTACATAGGAGTAGTATTATAGCAGTTATATTCTTGTACATAGGAGCAGTATTATGGTAGTTATATTCTTGTACATAGGAGTAGTATTATAGTAGTTATATTCTTGTACATAGGAGGTAGTATTATAGTAGTTATATTCTTGTACATAGGAGTAGTATTATAGTAGTTATATTCTTGTACATAGGAGCAGTATTATGGTAGTTATATTCTTGTACATAGGAGTAGTATTATAGTAGTTATATTCTTGTACATAGGAGGTAGTATTATAGAAGTTATATTCTTGTACATAGGAGTAGTATTATAGTAGTTATATTCTTGTACATAGGAGGTAGTATTATAGAAGTTATATTCTTGTACATAGGAGTAGTATTATAGTAGTTATATTCTTGTACATAGGCGGTAGTATTATGGTAGTTATATTCTTGTACATAGGAGCAGTATTATAGTAGTTATATTCTTGTACATAGGAGTAGTATTATAGCAGTTATATTCTTGTACATAGGAGTAGTATTATAGTAGTTATATTCTTGTACATAGGAGTAGTATTATAGTAGTTATATTCTTGTACATAGGAGGTAGTATTATAGTAGTTATATTCTTGTACATAGGAGCAGTATTATAGTAGTTATATTCTTGTACATAGGAGTAGTATTATAGCAGTTATATTCTTGTACATAGGAGTAGTATTATAGTAGTAATATTCTTGTACATAGGAGTAGTATTATAGTAGTTATATTCTTGTACATAGGAGTAGTATTATAGCAGTTATATTCTTGTACATAGGAGCAGTATTATGGTAGTTATATTCTTGTACATAGGAGTAGTATTATAGTAGTTATATTCTTGTACATAGGAGGTAGTATTATAGAAGTTATATTCTTGTACATAGGAGTAGTATTATAGTAGTTATATTCTTGTACATAGGAGGTAGTATTATAGAAGTTATATTCTTGTACATAGGAGTAGTATTATAGTAGTTATATTCTTGTACATAGGCGGTAGTATTATGGTAGTTATATTCTTGTACATAGGAGTAGTATTATAGTAGTTATATTCTTGTACATAGGAGTAGTATTATAGTAGTTATATTCTTGTACATAGGAGCAGTATTATGGTAGTTATATTCTTGTACATAGGAGGTAGTATTATAGTAGTTATATTCTTGTACATAGGAGTAGTATTATAGTAGTTATATTCTTGTACATAGCAGTAGTATTATAGTAGTTATATTCTTGTACATAGGAGGTAGTATTATAGTAGTTATATTCTTGTACATAGTAGTAGTATTATAGTAGTTATATTCTTGTACATAGGAGGTAGTATTATAGTAGTTATATTCTTGTACATATGAGTAGTATTATAGTAGTTATATTCTTGTACATAGGAGCAGTATTATAGTAGTTATATTCTTGTACATAGGAGTAGTATTATAGTAGTTATATTCTTGTACATAGGAGTAGTATTATAGCAGTTATATTCTTGTACATAGGAGGTAGTATTATAGTAGTTATATTCTTGTACATAGGAGGTAGTATTATAGTAGTTATATTCTTGTACATAGGAGTAGTATTATAGTAGTTATATTCTTGTACATAGGAGTAGTATTATAGTAGTTATATTATTGTACATAGGAGGTAGTATTATAGAAGTTATATTCTTGTACATAGGAGTAGTATTATAGTAGTTATATTCTTGTACATAGGAGGTAGTATTATAGAAGTTATATTCTTGTACATAGGAGTAGTATTATAGTAGTTATATTCTTGTACATAGGAGGTAGTATTATAGTAGTTTTATACTTGTACATAGGAGTAGTATTATAGCAGTTATATTCTTGTACATAGGAGTAGTATTATAGTAGTTATATTCTTGTACATAGGAGGTAGTATTATAGTAGTTATATTCTTGTACATAGGAGGTAGTATTATAGTAGTTATATTCTTGTACATAGGAGGTAGTATTATAGTAGTTTTATACTTGTACATAGTAGTAGTATTATAGTAGTTATATTCTTGTATATAGGAGGTAGTATTATAGTAGTTATATTCTTGTACATAGGGGGCAGTATTATAGTAGTTATATTCTTGTACATAGGAGCAGTATTATAGTAGTTATATTCTTGTACATAGGAGGTAGTATTATAGTAGATATATTCTTGTACATAGGAGGTAGTATTATAGTAGTTTTATACTTGTACATAGTAGTAGTATTATAGTAGTTATATTATTGTACATAGGAGTAGTATTATAGTAGTTATATTCTTCTATATAGGAGGTAGTATTATAGTAGTTATATTCTTGTACATAGGAGCAGTATTATAGTAGTTATATTCTTGTACATAGGAGGTAGTATTATAGTAGTTATATTCTTGTACATAGGATCAGTATTATAGTAGTTATATTCTTGTACGTAGGAGTAGTATTATAGTAGTTATATTCTTGTACATAGGAGTAGTATTATAGTAGTTATATTCTTGTATATAGGAGCAATATTATAGTAGTTATATTCTTGTATATAGGAGTAGTATTATAGTAGTTATATTCTTGTACATAGGAGTAGTATTATAGTAGTTATATTCTTGTACATAGGAGTAGTATTATAGTAGTTATATTCTTGTACATAGGGGTAGTATTATAGTAGTTATATTCTTGTACATAGGAGTAGTATTATAGTAGTTATATTCTTGTACATAGGAGTAGTATTATAGTAGTTATATTCTTGTACATATGAGTAGTATTATAATAGTTATATTCTTGTATATAGGAGCAGTATTATAGTAGTTATATTCTTGTATATAGGAGTAGTATTATAGTAGTTATATTCTTGTACATAGGAGTAGTATTATAGTAGTTATATTCTTGTACATAGGAGTAGTATTATAGTAGTTATATTCTTGTACATAGGAGTAGTATTATAGTAGTTATATTCTTGTACATAGGAGCAGTATTATAGTAGTTATATTCTTGTATATAGGAGCAGTATTATAGTAATTATATTCTTGTATATAGGAGTAGTATTATAGTAGTTATATTCTTGTACATAGGAGTAGTATTATAGTAGTTATATTCTTGTACATAGGAGTAGTATTATAGTAGTTATATTCTTGTACATAGGAGTAGTATTATAGTAGTTATATTCTTGTACATAGGAGCAGTATTATAGTAGTTATATTCTTGTACATAGGAGCAGTATTATAGTAGTTATATTCTTGTACATAGGAGGTAGTATTATAGTAGTTATATTCTTGTACATAGGAGCAGTATTATAGTAGTTATATTCTTGTACATAGGAGTAGTATTATAGCAGTTATATTCTTGTACATAGGAGTAGTATTATAGTAGTAATATTCTTGTACATAGGAGTAGTATTATAGCAGTTATATTCTTGTACATAGGAGTAGTATTATAGTAGTAATATTCTTGTACATAGGAGTAGTATTATAGTAGTTATATTCTTGTACATAGGAGTAGTATTATAGCAGTTATATTCTTGTACATAGGAGCAGTATTATGGTAGTTATATTCTTGTACATAGGAGTAGTATTATAGTAGTTATATTCTTGTACATAGGAGGTAGTATTATAGTAGTTATATTCTTGTACATAGGAGTAGTATTATAGTAGTTATATTCTTGTACATAGGAGCAGTATTATGGTAGTTATATTCTTGTACATAGGAGTAGTATTATAGTAGTTATATTCTTGTACATAGGAGGTAGTATTATAGAAGTTATATTCTTGTACATAGGAGTAGTATTATAGTAGTTATATTCTTGTACATAGGAGGTAGTATTATAGAAGTTATATTCTTGTACATAGGAGTAGTATTATAGTAGTTATATTCTTGTACATAGGCGGTAGTATTATGGTAGTTATATTCTTGTACATAGGAGCAGTATTATAGTAGTTATATTCTTGTACATAGGAGTAGTATTATAGCAGTTATATTCTTGTACATAGGAGTAGTATTATAGTAGTTATATTCTTGTACATAGGAGTAGTATTATAGTAGTTATATTCTTGTACATAGGAGGTAGTATTATAGTAGTTATATTCTTGTACATAGGAGCAGTATTATAGTAGTTATATTCTTGTACATAGGAGTAGTATTATAGCAGTTATATTCTTGTACATAGGAGTAGTATTATAGTAGTAATATTCTTGTACATAGGAGTAGTATTATAGTAGTTATATTCTTGTACATAGGAGTAGTATTATAGCAGTTATATTCTTGTACATAGGAGCAGTATTATGGTAGTTATATTCTTGTACATAGGAGTAGTATTATAGTAGTTATATTCTTGTACATAGGAGGTAGTATTATAGAAGTTATATTCTTGTACATAGGAGTAGTATTATAGTAGTTATATTCTTGTACATAGGAGGTAGTATTATAGAAGTTATATTCTTGTACATAGGAGTAGTATTATAGTAGTTATATTCTTGTACATAGGCGGTAGTATTATGGTAGTTATATTCTTGTACATAGGAGTAGTATTATAGTAGTTATATTCTTGTACATAGGAGTAGTATTATAGTAGTTATATTCTTGTACATAGGAGCAGTATTATGGTAGTTATATTCTTGTACATAGGAGGTAGTATTATAGTAGTTATATTCTTGTACATAGGAGTAGTATTATAGTAGTTATATTCTTGTACATAGCAGTAGTATTATAGTAGTTATATTCTTGTACATAGGAGGTAGTATTATAGTAGTTATATTCTTGTACATAGTAGTAGTATTATAGTAGTTATATTCTTGTACATAGGAGGTAGTATTATAGTAGTTATATTCTTGTACATATGAGTAGTATTATAGTAGTTATATTCTTGTACATAGGAGCAGTATTATAGTAGTTATATTCTTGTACATAGGAGTAGTATTATAGTAGTTATATTCTTGTACATAGGAGTAGTATTATAGCAGTTATATTCTTGTACATAGGAGGTAGTATTATAGTAGTTATATTCTTGTACATAGGAGGTAGTATTATAGTAGTTATATTCTTGTACATAGGAGTAGTATTATAGTAGTTATATTCTTGTACATAGGAGTAGTATTATAGTAGTTATATTATTGTACATAGGAGGTAGTATTATAGAAGTTATATTCTTGTACATAGGAGTAGTATTATAGTAGTTATATTCTTGTACATAGGAGGTAGTATTATAGAAGTTATATTCTTGTACATAGGAGTAGTATTATAGTAGTTATATTCTTGTACATAGGAGGTAGTATTATAGTAGTTTTATACTTGTACATAGGAGTAGTATTATAGCAGTTATATTCTTGTACATAGGAGTAGTATTATAGTAGTTATATTCTTGTACATAGGAGGTAGTATTATAGTAGTTATATTCTTGTACATAGGAGGTAGTATTATAGTAGTTATATTCTTGTACATAGGAGGTAGTGTTATAGTAGTTTTATACTTGTACATAGTAGTAGTATTATAGTAGTTATATTCTTGTATATAGGAGGTAGTATTATAGTAGTTATATTCTTGTACATAGGGGGCAGTATTATAGTAGTTATATTCTTGTACATAGGAGCAGTATTATAGTAGTTATATTCTTGTACATAGGAGGTAGTATTATAGTAGTTATATTCTTGTACATAGGAGGTAGTATTATAGTAGTTTTATACTTGTACATAGTAGTAGTATTATAGTAGTTATATTATTGTACATAGGAGTAGTATTATAGTAGTTATATTCTTCTATATAGGAGGTAGTATTATAGTAGTTATATTCTTGTACATAGGAGCAGTATTATAGTAGTTATATTCTTGTACATAGGAGGTAGTATTATAGTAGTTATATTCTTGTACATAGGATCAGTATTATAGTAGTTATATTCTTGTACATAGGAGTAGTATTATAGTAGTTATATTCTTGTACATAGGAGTAGTATTATAGTAGTTATATTCTTGTATATAGGAGCAATATTATAGTAGTTATATTCTTGTATATAGGAGTAGTATTATAGTAGTTATATTCTTGTACATAGGAGTAGTATTATAGTAGTTATATTCTTGTACATAGGAGTAGTATTATAGTAGTTATATTCTTGTACATAGGGGTAGTATTATAGTAGTTATATTCTTGTACATAGGAGTAGTATTATAGTAGTTATATTCTTGTACATAGGAGTAGTATTATAGTAGTTATATTCTTGTACATATGAGTAGTATTATAATAGTTATATTCTTGTATATAGGAGCAGTATTATAGTAGTTATATTCTTGTATATAGGAGTAGTATTATAGTAGTTATATTCTTGTACATAGGAGTAGTATTATAGTAGTTATATTCTTGTACATAGGAGTAGTATTATAGTAGTTATATTCTTGTACATAGGAGTAGTATTATAGTAGTTATATTCTTGTACATAGGAGCAGTATTATAGTAGTTATATTCTTGTATATAGGAGCAGTATTATAGTAATTATATTCTTGTATATAGGAGCAGTATTATAGTAGTTCTATTCTTGCATGTAAGGGGCAGTATTATAGTAGTTATATTCTTGTACATAGTAGTAGTATTATAGTAGTTATATTCTTGTACATAGGAGCAGTATTATAGTAGTTATATTCTTGTACATAGGAGTAGTATTATAGTAGTTATATTCTTGTACATAGGAGTAGTATTATAGTAGTTATATTCTTGTACATAGGAGTAGTATTATAGTAGTTCTATTCTTGCATGGGAGGGGCAGTATTATAGTAGTTATATTCTTGTACATAGGAGGTAGTATTATAGTAGTTATATTCTTGTACATAGGATCAGTATTATAGTAGTTATATTCTTGTACATAGGAGCAGTATTATAGTAGTTATATTCTTGTATATAGGAGCAGTATTATAGTAATTATATTCTTGTATATAGGAGCAGTATTATAGTAGTTCTATTCTTGCATGTAAGGGGCAGTATTATAGTAGTTATATTCTTGTTCATAGTAGTAGTATTATAGTAGTTATATTCTTGTACATAGGAGCAGTATTATAGTAGTTATATTCTTGTACATAGGAGTAGTATTATAGTAGTTATATTCTTGTACATAGGAGTAGTATTATAGTAGTTATATTCTTGTACATAGGAGTAGTATTATAGTAGTTATATTCTTGTACATAGGAGGTAGTATTATAGTAGATATATTCTTGTATATAGGAGTAGTATTATAGTAGTTCTATTCTTGCATGGGAGGGGCAGTATTATAGTAGTTATATTCTTGTACATAGGAGGTAGTATTATAGTAGTTATATTCTTGTACATAGGATCAGTATTATAGTAGTTATATTCTTGTACATAGGAGTAGTATTATAGTAGTTATATTCTTGTACATAGGAGTAGTATTATAGTAGATATATTCTTGTATATAGGAGTAGTATTATAGTAGTTCTATTCTTGCATGGGAGGGGCAGTATTATAGTAGTTATATTCTTGTACATAGGAGGTAGTATTATAGTAGTTATATTCTTGTACATAGGATCAGTATTATAGTAGTTATATTCTTGTACATAGGAGTAGTATTATAGTAGTTATATTCTTGTACATAGGAGTAGTATTATAGTAGTTATATTCTTGTACATAGGAGTAGTATTATAGTAGTTATATTCTTGTACATAGGAGTAGTATTATAGTAGTTATATTCTTGTATATAGGAGCAGTATTATAGTAGTTATATTCTTTTAGAAAAAATAGCGGTTTTTGGTTTTATTTTCACATTTTTCTATCTTTTTCTCACTATGTTCTGTTGTTAAACCTCTAAATGTATTCACCCACTTGGGGTGAGTCCTTTTAAAAGTATGAAATAAAGTTTTTTTTTTTGAGTTTTAACCTCCTCTGAGCTGCAGATCCTTCAAACTTTGTTTGAATCCTTTTTGGAATTTTTTCTCATAGTTATATTCTTGTATATAGGAGTAGTATTATAGTAGTTATATTCTTGTACATAGGAGTAGTATTATAGTAGTTATATTCTTGTACATAGGAGTAGTATTATAGTAGTTATATTCTTGTACATAGGAGTAGTATTATAGTAGTTATATTCTTGTACATAGGAGTAGTATTATAGTAGTTATATTCTTGTACATAGGAGTAGTATTATAGTAGTTATATTCTTGTACATAGGAGTAGTATTATAGTAGTTATATTCTTGTACATAGGAGTAGTATTATAGTAGTTATATTCTTGTATATAGGAGCAGTATTATAGTAGTTATATTCTTGTATATAGGAGCAGTATTATAGTAGTTCTATTCTTGCATGTAAGGGGCAGTATTATAGTAGTTATATTCTTGTACATAGGAGCAGTATTATAGTAGTTCTATTCTTGTACATAGGAGGTAGTATTATAGTAGTTATATTCTTGTACATAGGATCAGTATTATAGTAGTTATATTCTTGTACATAGGAGTAGTATTATAGTAGTTATATTCTTGTACATAGGAGTAGTATTATAGTAGTTATATTCTTGTATATAGGAGCAGTATTATAGTAGTTATATTCTTGTACATAGGAGCAGTATTATAGTAGTTATATTCTTGTACATAGGAGTAGTATTATAGTAGTTATGTTCTTGTACATAGGAGCAGTATTATAGTAGTTATATTCTTGTATATAGGAGTAGTATTATAGTAGTTATATTCTTGTACATAGGAGGTAGTATTATAGTAGTTATATTCTTGTATATAGGAGTAGTATTATAGTAGTTATATTCTTGTATATAGGAGGTAGTATTATAGTAGTTATATTCTTGTACATAGGAGGTAGTATTATAGTAGTTATATTCTTGTACATAGGAGCAGTATTATAGTAGTTATATTCTTGTACATAGGAGGTAGTATTATAGTAGTTATATTCTTGTACATAGGAGGTAGTATTATAGTAGTTATATTCTTGTACATAGGAGTAGTATTATAGTAGTTATATTCTTGTACATAGGAGTAGTATTATAGTAGTTATATTCTTGTACATAGGAGCAGTATTATAGTAGTTATTTTCTTGTACATAGGAGCAGTATTATAGTAGTTATATTCTTGTACATAGAAGCAGTATTATAGTAGTTATATTCTTGTACATAGGAGTAGTATTATAGTAGTTATATTCTTGTACATAGGGGGTAGTATTATAGTAGTTATATTCTTGTACATAGGAGGTAGTATTATAGTAGTTATATTCTTGTACATAGGAGTAGTATTATAGTAGTTATATTCTTGTACATAGGAGTAGTATTATCGCAGTTATATTCTTGTATATAGGAGGCAGTATTATAGTAGTTATATTCTTGTACATAGGAGTAGTATTATAGTAGTTATATTCTTGTATATAGGAGGCAGTATTATAGTAGTTATATTCTTGTACATAGGAGGTAGTATTATAGTAGTTATATTCTTGTATATAGGGGTAGTATTATAGTAGTTATATTCTTGTACATAGGAGTAGTGTTATAGTAGTTATATTCTTGTACATAGGGGGTAGTATTATAGTAGTTATATTCTTGTATATAGGAGCAGTATTATAGTAGTTATATTCTTGTACATAGGAGTAGTATTATAGTAGTTATATTCTTGTACATAGGAGGTAGTATTATAGTAGTTATATTCTTGTACATAGGAGGTAGTATTATAGTAGTTCTATTCTTGTATATAGGAGTAGTATTATAGTAGTTATATTCTTGTACATAGGAGTAGTATTATAGTAGTTATATTCTTGCATGTAAGGGGCAGTATTATAGCAGTTATATTCTTGTGCGTAGTTGTGGTGACATCATCAGTGGTCCTTTAGCCACTTACCTGTCCTGTGTGATACAGAGCCCGCCTGACCATGTGAGTAATACGGTGAGTGATGAGATCCTTACACTTGTCACCCACTACACTGTGTGCACATACATGGAAAGCACAACGTGGAGGCACAGAATGGTGGTATACGGGGTACAATGTGATGGTAAGCAGAGCACAGAGTTTTGGCAATCAGGAGGCAGAGATGTCACAGGGGGCACATGGTGTCACTCATGGGAAGGTGATGACTGATGAAGAGAGGAAAGTGATTGTAGATCTACCTAAGAACCTGCCAGCGTCAGAGAAGAGATCCCCTTCCTCCTCGTCATCACTCCTGGCACTGCCACTAGTCTTTCTATAGCCATGATTGATTGCAGTCATGGGCACATCATGGTGGGTGAGCAGAGGAGCGTTAACCATCTATTGTGTGTTTGAGCAGCGCTCTCCTGAGGGTGCAGATGGGTGCACCGAACCCCTGTAGACCGCTTCAGTGTATACATGAATGGACGGCGCTGGGGATTGTTTTCTGAGCTTCCTTATTTAATATACTGTAGATATACAAGTTGTCGTCATGACCTCGAATTCTGGCAACATTTCGGGCTTAGTAGCCCTTCCTCAGACCAGGAGACGTGAGTTGCCAGTGGTGAGATATGGGTAGAAAAACTGGGTCCATGAGAGGGGTCCATGGTAGAGACCCAGAAATTGCAGGTGCAGGGCTTTGGCGTCAGTCTGATCCCTTCTCCGTCTTTGGGACAGCTTGTATATTTATGCAGCTTTAGCAGATATGTAAAGTCCTGGAGACCGTCCCCGGTGCTGTCCATTCTCCCTGTATATAACCACGGCAGTGCCAGGAGTGGGTCGGCTTGTGGACTGTATTATGGGCTATGAAGAGAACGATGGGCTCCAGCTGCACCTTGCTCAGCGCCTTCTTTGTTTGCCCCTTTTAGAACGGATTGAACGTTCCCCTGGAGATTGAAATACTCCAACGTGTCGGTGACTTTGAAGAGGTCATAAAACTTATTGACTGGTGTGAGCAAGAAGATGTCTTTCTTATCATCATGGAACGGCCAGGGCTGATGAAGGATTTGTACGAATTGATGAAGGAAAGGGGGCCACTAGACGAGGACACGGCCCGAGGCTTCTTCCGGCAGGTGATCGTGGCTGTCGAGCACTGTTTCAACTGTGGGGTGTCGCACCAGGATGTAAAAAGCGAAAACATGTTGGTGGACCCGAGCAGAGGCACCCTGAAGCTGATTGACTTTGGCTCCGCTATACTAGTGAAGAGCAGCGAATACTCCAAATTTGAAGGTACGTCTAATAGTAGAGAAGTCCGGCTACCACCCTGAGGCGCCATCATAACAGCACGTGGAGATACTAAGAGGGGCAGGTGTGGCGGGGTCATATATGTGAGATGGGTGTGAGGCAGCTGGAGCCAAATATTGCCCATAGTCGGGGAAGGATGATATTACAGGCTCAAGGGAGATTTGGCTGCTGCGTGGGCACCTAGTGCCAGGATATTGCAGATGTGCCCGCACAGTTAGGTCTCACTATAAGGGGGTCCTGGTCCCACTACACATACAAGTTGCTGAATTGTCATAGAGGCTGGCACACATACACACCCGTAACTGGGAAGATATATGGTCCACACTCCAACTCCAGGAGCGCTTATGCCCCCCACCCTAAATCCAAAGGCATTAATATGCTAGCACCCCCCTCAATAGATTTCACTCTTCTTTGAAGGTTTCTACAAGATTTCAGAGTTACCTGTGTGAATTTTTTCTCCAGAATAACATTTGGGAACTCAAATCCTGATGTTGGACATTAAAGGGGTTCTCCAGGGAGACTGAATACTTATTTCTTCCAGGATTTTAGGCAGCCCCCTGGGTCACATGATCAGGTCCAGCCCCCGGCACCCAAGTTGCTGCGCCTCCTTCCATCTATCTGGGGGGGGGGGGGGGGTCTGGCTTTATTTTTTTAATGTAGATTGTGAGCCCCTCCCCCCACATAGAGCTCACAATGTACATTTTCTATCAGTATGTCTTTTTGGAATATGGGATGGAAATCCATGCAAACGCGGGGAGAACATACAAGCTCCTTGCAGATGGTTTCATGCCCTTGGCGGGATTTGAACACCAGGACTCCAGCGCTGCAGTACTAACCACTGAGCCACCATGTGACTCTGGCTTTTTTTATAGTCTGCATAGCACAGGTAGGGAGAGACTTGGAGATGGGCTGATGCTTCAGATGACCTAAGGTTGGAATGATCCGGGCTCCCCTGGGTTGGTGCTCCAGAAGAAGTATTTACAGCCTCCTTGGAGAGCCCCTTTAAGAGTACCCGGCTCGCCATCTCTGTTCTATTGCATGTGGTCCTCAGCCATGCCTTTGTGGCCCAGGTCAACTTGTGAAAACATCCAAGACATCTGGAATGAAAGCATAAAGATGGGTAAGGTAAGTGCAAGGAGGTGATCCCTGACCTCGGCCTCATCCAACACCTTTGTATGAACTAGAGCAGAGATTGGCCGTCTCACCCTTAGGGGGAGTTCACACGGAGTTACGTGCCGCAAGATTTGGCACATAGACGCCGCGGGACCCTTTGCATGCCGTACACGCTCCCATTGAGTTCAATGGGAGCGGGGATCGTATGCGCCGCGCTAGTTTGCGGACGTGCATTTATTCACGGCCGCAAACTAGCGCAGCGCATACGATCCCCGCTCCCGTTGAAATGAATGGGAGCGTGTACGGAACGCGAAGGGTCACACGGCGTACACGTGCCAAATCTTGTGGGACGTAACTCCGTGTGAACCCGGCCTTAGGGTTGGTTCACGTTCACACGACTTCCTAATGGATTCCCCCTAAGAGTCGGAGGCTCTCCAGGCGGGGTGTTGGCGCCTTCACTGCTCTCTTGCTGTACCTCACCCTTTTGCTTTTGTTTTTAGGCACGTTGGATTATAGACCCCCGGAGTGGATCAAATACCACAAGTACGAGGTCAGGTCGGCCACTGTGTGGAGTCTGGGGATCCTGCTCTACGACATGGTCTGCATGAGACTTCCCTTCAAGCGAGATGAGGACATTTTAGCTGCTCATCTAATCTTTAAGAGAAAAGTTTCTCCCCGTAAGTAGAAGGTTGTGGTGAGCGGGCGAGGTCGGGACGTGTGTGCGGAGACGGCTTGTAACGCTTCTCTTACTCCTTGCAGAGTGCCAGGATATTATCCGATGGTGCCTGTCCGTGTACCCGTCTAATCGCCCGAGTCTGACTCAAATACTAAACCATCCTTGGATGACCAAGAAGTCGGCGGCAACCGCTGCAGATGGCGAACAACCAGGCACAAGGAACGAGAGTCTGTAGATGAGCACATGGAGGGTGTACAGCTGCCAGCACCCCTGGGGGGCGCCAGTGTTCATGCTGCCATAGTTAACCCTTTCTGCTCAGCCTGTTATTGCATTTATCAAGTTGGAATAAGGCAATAGGACTGATTATTGACAACCTGTTGTTGTCAGATTTGAGAGCAGCTTTGTGTTATGTGAGGGGGTGTAGTGGGGTGACGGACGTGATGATTTCATCAATGTGTCACCGTCAGTGTGAAGTTGTTTTAGATAGAGTACCAAATATCTATGATCTGCCGCAAGCTCCACCCACCACCGGTTAGGTCCCTTCTGTCCAATCAGTAGACGGCACACTATACGCCCTGCCGCAGGCTCCACCCACCACCGGTTAGGTCCCTTCTGTCCAATCAGTAGACGGCACACTATACGCCCTGCCGCAGGCTCCACCCACCACCGGTTAGGTCCCTTCTGTCCAATCAGTAGACGGCACACTATACGCCCTGCCGCAGGCTCCACCCACTACCGGTTAGGTCCCTTCTGTCCAATCAGTAGACGGCACACTATACGCCCTGCCGCAGGCTCCACCCACTACCGGTTAGGTCCCTTCTGTCCAATCAGTAGACGGCACACTATACGCCCTGCCGCAGGCTCCACCCACCACCGGTTAGGTCCCTTCTGTCCAATCAGTAGACGGCACACTATACGCCCTGCCGCAGGCTCCACCCACCACCGGTTAGGTCCCTTCTGTCCAATCAGTAGACGGCACACTATACGCCCTGCCGCAGGCTCCACCCACTACCGGTTAGGTCCCTTCTGTCCAATCAGTAGACGGCACACTATACGCCCTGCCGCAGGCTCCACCCACCACCGGTTAGGTCCCTTCTGTCCAATCAGTAGACGGCACACTAAACGCCCTGCCGCAGGCTCCACCCACCACCGGTTAGGTCCCTTCTGTCCAATCAGTAGACGGCACACTATACGCCCTGCCGCAGGCTCCACCCACCACCGGTTAGGTCCCTTCTGTCCAATCAGTAGACGGCACACTAAACGCCCTGCCGCAGGCTCCACCCACTACCGGTTAGGTCCCTTCTGTCCAATCAGTAGACGGCACACTACCCGCCCTGCCGCAGGCTCCACCCACTACCGGTTAGGTCCCTTCTGTCCAATCAGTAGACGGCACACTACACGCCCTGCTGCAGGCTCCACCCATCACCGATTATGTCCAATTGGCACACTACACACTCTGACATTTGCACCTTAACCCCGTCTGTGCCTGACTGCATTCATCCTTAGTTCTCCAAAATGACTTCACCCTGAGACTGATGAGACACGGCGCTGACATCGGCATGTCCGTCTACATAACAGGATCCCTTTAAGGCCGGTTGACATCACCTTTTTCCAGTCCTTCCTCCGTCTGGCCTGAGCTGGACTGTGCGCGGTGATGTCATCGGACTAGTTGCGTTACACCGCTTATCTCTGTTGTAGTGTTTGGTTTGGCCGCTCCAGATTCTGATGGGGATGAAGAGAATCCCGAAGAGGAGACGTCGCCATCTTAAGTTACTTCTGTTATTCCTGAAGATCCGACTGAGCCATTAAAATGTCTTTGGTTACAAATAAGAGTCTGAGATTTCTTATATTAGTAGTAAGGACATACAGGGTAAGAGAAGTGGTACTGTGCACTGTCATATACAGGAGAAGTGGTACTGTGCACTGTCATATAAGGAGAAGTGGTACTGTGCACTGTCCATATATACAGAAGTGATACTGTGCACTGTCATATAAGGAGAAGTAGTACTGTGCACTGTCCATATATACAGGAGAAGTACTGTGCACTGTCATATATAGAGAAGTGGTACTGTGCACTGTCATATGTAGAGAAGTGGTACTGTGCACTATCATATACAGGAGAAGTGGTACTGTGCACTGTCATATAAGGATAAGTGGTACTGTGCACTGTCCATATATACAGAAGTGATACTGTACACTGTCATATACAGGAGAAGTAGTACTGTGCACTGTCATATACAGGAGAAGTGGTACTGTGCACTGTCATATAAGGAGAAGTGGTACTGTGCACTGTCCATATATACAGAAGTGATACTGTACACTGTCATATAAGGAGAAGTAGTACTGTGCACTGTCCATATATACAGGAGAAGTACTGTGCACTGTCCATATATACAGGAGAAGTACTGTGCACTGTCCATATATACAGGAGAAGTGATACTGTGCACTGTCCATATATACAGAAGTGGTACTGTGCACTGTCCATATATACAGGAGAAGTGATACTGTGCACTGTCCATATATACAGGAGAAGTGATACTGTGCACTGTCCATATATACAGAAGTGGTACTGTGCACTGTCCATATATACAGGAGAAGTGATACTATGCACTGTCATATACAGTCCTATGAAAAAGTTTGGGCACCCCTATTAATCTTAATCATTTTTAGTTCTAAATATTTTGGTGTTTGCAGCAGCCATTTCAGTTTGATATATCTAATAACTGATGGACACAGTAATATTTCAGGATTGAAATGAGGTTTATTGTACTAACAGAAAATGTGCAATATGCATTAAACCAAAATTTGACCGGTGCAAAAGTATGGGCACCCTTATCATTTTATTGATTTGAATTCCCCTAACTACTTTTTACTGACTTACTGAAGCACAAAATTGGTTTTGTAACCTCAGTGAGCTTTGAATTTCATAGCCAGATGTATCCAATCATAAGAAAAGGTATTTAAGGTGGCCAATTGCAAGTTGATCTCCTATTTGAATCTCCTCTGAAGAGTGGCATCATGGGCTACTCAAAACAACTCTCAAATGATCTGAAAACAAAGATTGTTCAACATAGTTGTTCAGGGGAAGGATACAAAAAGTTGTCTCAGAGATTTAACCTGTCAGTTTCCACTGTGAGGAACATAGTAAGGAAATGGAAGACCACAGGGACAGTTCTTGTTAAGCCCAGAAGTGGCAGGCCAAGAAAAATATCAGAAAGGCAGAGAAGAAGAATGGTGAGAACAGTCAAGGACAATCCACAGACACCTCCAAAGAGCTGCAGCATCATCTTGCTGCAGATGGTGTCACTGTGCATCGGTAACTATACAGCGCACTTTGCACAAATAGAAGCTGTATGGGAGAGTGATGAGAAAGAAGCCGTTTCTGCACGTACGCCACAAATAGAGTTGCCTGAGGTATGAAAAAGCACATTTGGACAAGGCAGCTTCATTTTGGAAACAAAAATTGAGTTGTTTGGTTATAAAAAAAGGCGTTATGCATGGCGTCCAAAAAGAAACAGCATTCCAAGAAAAACACATGCTACCCACTGTAAAATTTGGTGGAGGTTCCATCATGCTTTGGGGCTGTGTGGCCAATGCCGGCACCGGGAATCTTAGTAAAGTTGAGGGTCGCATGGATTCCACTCAGTATCAGCAGATTCTTGAGAATAATGTTCAAGAATCAGTGACGAAGTTGAAGTTACGCCGGGGATGGATATTTCAGCAAGACAATGATCCAAAACACCGCTCCAAATCCTCAGGTATTCATGCAGAGGAACAATTACAATGTTCTGGAATGGCCATCCCAGTCCCCAGACCTGAATATCATTGAACATCTGTGGGATGATTGGAAGCGGGCTGTCCATGCTCGGCGACCATCAAACTGAACTGAACTTGAATTGTTTGTCCAAAATACCTTTATCCAGGATCCAGGAACTGATTAAAAGCTACAGGAAGCGACTAGAGGCTGTTATCTTTGCAAAAGGAGGATCTACTAAATATTAATGTCACTTTTCTGTTGAGGTGCCCATACTTTTGCACCGGTCAAATTTTGGTTTAATGCATATTGCACATATTCTGTTAGTACAATAAACCTCATTTCAATCCTGAAATATTACTGTGTCCATCAGTTATTAGATATATCAAATTGAAATGGCTGCTGCAAACACCAAAATATTTAGAACTAAAAATGATTAAGATTAATAGGGGTGCCCAAACTTTTTCATAGGACTGTATATACAGGAGAAGTGGTACTGTGCACTGTCCATATATACAGAAGTGGTACTGTGCACTGTCCATATATACAGGAGAAGTGGTACTGTGCAATGTCATATATATAGAGAGAGAGAAGCAGTGGTACTGTGCACTGTCCATATATACGGGAGAAGTGATACTGTGCACTGTCCATATATACAGGAGAAGTGATACTGTGCACTGTCCATATATACGGGAGAAGTGATACTGTGCACTTTCCATATATACTGGAGAAGTAGTACTGTGCACTGTCCATATATACTGGAGAAGTAGTACTGTGCACTGTCCATATATACTGGAGAAGTAGTACTGTGCACTGTCCATATATACAGGAGAAGTGATACTGTGCACTGTCCATATATACAGGAGAAGTGATACTGTGCACTGTCCATATATACAGGAGAAGTGATACTGTGCACTGTCCATATATACTGGAGAAGTAGTACTGTGCACTGTCCATATATACAGGAGAAGTGGTACTGTGCACTGTCCATATATACTGGAGAAGTAGTACTGTGCACTGTCCATATATACAGGAGAAGTAGTACTGTGCACTGTCCATATATACAGAAGTGATACTGTGCACTGTCCATATATACAGAAGTGGTACTGTGCACTGTCCATATATAAAGGAGAAGTGATACTGTGCACTGTCCATATATACTGGAGAAGTAGTACTGTGCACTGTCCATATATACAGGAGAAGTAGTACTGTGCACTGTCCATATATACAGAAGTGATACTGTGCACTGTCCATATATACAAAAGTGGTACTGTGCACTGTCCATACATAAAGGAGAAGTGATACTGTGCACTGTCCATATATACTGGAGTAGTACTGTGCACTGTCCATATATACAGGAGAAGTGATACTGTGCACTGTCCATATATACAGGAGAAGTGATACTGTGCACTGTCCATATATAGAGAAGTGATACTGTGCACTGTCCATATACACAGGAGAAGTAGTACTGTGCCCTGTCATATATAGAGAAGTGGTACTGTGCACTGTCATATACAGGAGAAGTAGTACTGTGCCCTGTCATATATAGAGAAGTGGTACTGTGCACTGTCATATACAGGAGAAGTGGTACTGTGCACTGTCATATGTAGAGAAGTGGTACTGTGCACTGTCATAAATAGAGAAGTGGTACTGTGCACTGTCCATATATACAGGAGAAGTGATACTGTGCACTGTCATATGTAGAGAAGTGGTACTGTGCACTGTCATATATAGAGAAGTGGTACTATGCACTGTCCATATACAGGAGAAGTGGTACTGTGCACTGTCCATATATACAGGAGAAGTGGTACTGTGCACTGTTCATATATAGCGAAGAAGTGGTACTGTGCACTATCCATATATACAGGAGAAGTGGTACTGTGCACTGTCCATATATACAGAAGTGATACTGTGCACTGTCCATATATACAGGAGAAGTGGTACTGTGCACTGTCCATATATACTGGAGAAGTGGTACTGTGCACTGTCATATATAGAGAAGAAGTGGTACTGTGCACTTTCCATATATACAGGAGAAGTGGTACTGTGCACCGTCAATATATACAGGAGAAGTAGTACTGTGCACTGTCCATATGTACAGAAGTGATACTGTGCATTGTCCATATATAAAGAAGTGATACTGTGCACTGTCCATATATACAGAAGTGATACTGTGCATTGTCCATATATAAAGAAGTGATACTGTGCACTGTCCATATATACAGAAGTGATACTGTGCACTGTCCATATATACAGGAGAAGTGGTACTGTGCACTGTCCATATATACAGAAGTGGTAATGTGCACTGTCCATATATACAGGAGACGTGGTACTGTGCAATGTCATATATATATATAGAGAGAGAAGAAGTGGTACTGTGCACTGTCCATATATACGGGAGAAGTGATACTGTGCACTGTCCAAATATACAGGAGAAGTGATACTGTGCACTGTCCATATATACAGGAGAAGTGATACTGTGCACTTTCCATATATACAGGAGAAGTAGTACTGAGCACTGTCCATATATACAGAAGTGATACTGAGCACTGTCCATATATACAGAAGTGATACTGAGCACTGTCCATATATACAGAAGTGGTACTGTGCACTGTCCATATACACAGGAGAAGTAGTACTGTGCACTGTCCATATATACAGGAGAAGTAGTACTGTGCACTGTCCATACATACAGGAGAAGTGGTACTGTGCACTGTCCATATATAGAGGAGAAGTGATACTGTACACTGTCCATATATACTGGAGAAGTAGTACTGTGCACTGTCCATATATACTGGAGAAGTAGTACTGTGCACTGTCCATATATACAGGAGAAGTAGTACTGTGCAATGTCCATATATACAGAAGTGATACTGTGCACTGTCCATATATACAGAAGTGGTACTGTGCACTGTCCATACATACAGAAGTGGTACTGTGCACTGTCCATACATAAAGGAGAAGTGATACTGTGCACTGTCCATATATACTGGAGAAGTAGTACAGTGCACTGTCCATATATACAGGAGAAGTGATACTGTGCACTGTCCATATATACAGAAGTGGTACTGTGCACTGTCCATATATACAGAAGTGATACTGTGCACTTTCCATATATACTGGAGAAGTAGTACTGTGCACTGTCCATACATACAGGAGAAGTGGTACTGTGCACTGTCCATATATACAGAAGTGATACTGTGCACTGTCCATATATACAGAAGTGATACTGTGCACTGTCAATATACACAGGAGAAGAAGTACTGTGCACTGTCCATATATACAGAAGAAGTAGATACTGTGCCCTGTCATATATAGAGAAGTGGTACTGTGCACTGTCATATACAGGAGAAGTGATACTGTGCACTGTCATATGTAGAGAAGTGGTACTGTGCACTGTCATATATAGAGAAGTGGTACTGTGCACTGTCCTTATATACAGGAGAAGTGATACTGTGCACTGTCATATGTAGAGAAGTGGTACTGTGCACTGTCATATATAGAGAAGTGGTACTGTGCACTGTCCATATACAGGAGAAGTGGTACTGTGCACTGTCCATATATACAGGAGAAGTGGTACTGTGCACTGTCCATATATAGCAAAGAAGTGGTACTGTGCACTGTCCATATATACAGGAGAAGTGGTACTGTGCACTGTCCATATATACAGAAGTGATACTGTGCAC